>NC_073691.1:102820429-102850535 GCF_029784155.1 Uranotaenia lowii | reverse complement strand
AGAATATAAAAATTTAACATTTAGGTAAAAAGCATGCCACCTAAAATCTGAAATCTGAAAAATCTGAACCAATACACAAAAATACAATAAAAAAGTTTCGTACCAGATATCAGATCAAAAAACAATCTATTAAGCACAAGTGAGTTGAAGAATATAAACATTTGAACTTGATCAACAAAAATAAAATCAAGATCAAAGAAAATCAGCTTTTGAATGTACGTTCAAATATAACTGAAAATCCAGATTCATAAAGCCAAATTCAGAATATTGATATAAATTTACAATAAAATTCAGAATTAAATTTAACTGTTTGGATTATATTTTCCTATCTTACAATCATAAACTAAAATTTTAAATAATTTGTGATTGTTTTGAATTTTTATTCCAAATAGTCAAAATAGATTTGCCTTCATTCAAGGTTTGAAATGCTTAGAGGAAAGTAATCCAAAAACATGACAGTTTAAATTCTTTTTTTTTTATTTCCTTATTTATAGTGCAATTTGCCAATCCCTAACTGAAAATTGAAAAAAGATAATGATGGTACAAATTTTAAAGACATTTTCAAACATTATATTGATGAGAAAAGTGTTGCTGAAAAATGAGATGAATAGTGACTTTTCCTGAATTGTTAAATATTTGTCAAACTCAGCTATGTCAATTCACAATAAGATTCAATTAGTGTATTTAGTACCAAGTCCGAAAAAACGACATTTGATATAATGAAAAAAAAAATTAAAAATTAAGTTTATTTTCATTATTCTTTAATTGTTTTGGTTTGGTCCAATTCATTTTTTAATTTTTCCTATTCTGACGATCATGCTTTTAGAAAACTTCAATGTATTTAAATACAGAGGTAAACACAAATCGAAAAAAACTCAGTTTATGACGACTCCAGGAAAAAAGATCCATTTTCTGTTCAAATCAATCTTCAGCAATTTTAAAATACTTGATCAGATAGGAGTTTTTGAATAGGAATGATGGCTAAGCTAAATTAAAACTTGATAGATTAAGCGTTCTTAAGTTACCGGAAAAAATAAGTTCGCTAACCAAAAGTTGGCGTAACTTATTTGTATAATGAACTATAATTCTGGATTTTTTTCTGACACAAGGGTATCCACTTGCTTTTATCCACTCAAAAAGAAGGCTGACTAAGGAACAGTGCTAAAATATAATAAAAATTCTCAAAAATACAGGCTCACCAAAGTTTGCCGGGTCAGCTAGATTTGTGTTCCGTGTTTTATTACTAATAATATTATTTCATAATTAAATTTATAGTTTTTGTGTAGTTCCGCTCAGTGTGACGCAAAGAGTTAAGCGAAAATCGAAACACCTCACATTTGGCTCTAAATATGTTGAAATTTAAAACCAATGTAAGGCCAAATTAAAAAAAAGTTTATGCTAATATTACGTTTTACATTAATTTTGATTAATTTGAAATGGAAATTAAAAAGTGATCAAAAAAATCGTCTTTTTTGGATGTTGCCAAAATCGTACGGGGTCTGTAAATAACTGCCAAGCCAACACCAGGCAGTCAGCGAACCGAGCACTGTGCGTGTGCAAAAATACATTCCCTTATTTCAATCCACCGGCCAAGCTGCCCGTCTTTCAATGGAATCCATTCTCTTCCCGTTTCCTTCAGGTATGCAGTAAGAAAAACACAATTCCCATTAAATGGGAATCCATTCCTTTTTCTGTTTCCTTCAGATGACAAAGGATTACCTTGAAAGGAGGCCTAAAGCCACCGTTGTGCGTTTTTTAGTGCTTGATCGAAAGCAGAAGCCCTATGACAAATATCCCTCGTCCTGCATCAAGCTCAGGTCGATACAAAACTGGTGTTGTGAGTTCAATTCTCACTTTATGGCACTGTGTTTTTTTTTTATTTTCTTGTTTCTAGGATGAAGTATCCAATAGTATGAAAATCTCGTAAATTTTTTTTCTGAAGTTCGACTCGACTCGACTACTGCAATACCAAAATGGCACACTCGAGTTAAATGACTCGTGACTCGTTCTATGTAATAGGGTCCATCATCTTGGCATAGTATATTTTCAGCGCATTTTCGGCACAGAGATTTGTTAAAGCGGCCTTGGATTTTTGCAACCTCTACTATGGGTTATATAGAAATTACCAGCGATGGCCTGTAAAACCAAGCACTTTACATCAATCAAATATTTTCAAATATCACTTCAACAAAATTAGTTATCTTTGTTCCAAAAGACCCGTTTTCTGAGATCACTTTGACTTTAATATAGCTTTGTGAGTACCCGTGGATACCCG
This sequence comes from Uranotaenia lowii, assembly GCF_029784155.1. NCBI lineage: Eukaryota > Metazoa > Arthropoda > Insecta > Diptera > Culicidae > Uranotaenia > Uranotaenia lowii. The sequence continues at coordinate 102,848,260 of NC_073691.1, read as the reverse complement.
TGAGGAATCAGTGGGAAGCATATGTGACCCTTACTGGTTGATTGTACTTTTTTTTTGCTGAATGACTATGCTGACCTTATTCCAAAATCTTAAAATGAGAGATTTTGGGCTTCTCATGGTAATTTAATTAATTAAACTTTAACTCCAACTATGAAGCACAAAAGTAAAACTTTGTCATTTGATTGAATAGCCAAATAAACTAATTTTCAGTGTGATTAATTCGCGTAATATGTACTTATGTTTACAGAATTTTATATTTATGTGCAATCAAATGTCGTTCTTTGCCCTTCGATGCCAGTGCAGACAAAAATCAAACTGGAGTACGCTGTTTCGTTTCACTTGTTAGGAATTTTGTATAACTTTTGGAACGTGATCATCATCTCAACTTTTGAATAATGCAGATTGTGGCTCTATGATTATGATTAATTCCTGTTCTGATGGCCACGAAAACATTATGCTTTGCTTTCTCTGCTCCAGTGACGACGCAGTTCCTGTCGGATTACAACAATCGCCTGGCTGGCTATCTTTTCATATTTTGCCCTCGTGCTTTTTCTCTCGTTCGATACCATCATCACCATCGTTACGTCCTTGCCACAGCCAGCCACAAAAGGACTACACTGCTGCTGATTGCAAAGAAATGCTGGAAAACATTGTCATCATAAAATTCATTCAATGTGTTTCAACTCTATCTATATGTTAATAAGTACCACCCTTTTTATTGATCGAACCGATACGATAAGAGCTGAGGCATCTCTTTGCCATTTGCGCAAATATGGAATGGACATGCATACATATACAAAGAGATGCGTTGAGGCAGAAAGCAGACTAGAACTCGGACATGATTGCAAAAGGGACAATCTATGTATAGCGAGCGAAAAGGCAAAAGGCGCGTGCCAGGCAAATTTTCGGTCCTTCATCTACCTTATTATAGAGTCTCACATTTTGCTCGAACATTGCTGGTAAGCAGCGATAGTGATTATAAAGTGCTGATTAGGTTCTGCCAAAGCACCCCCGACTTTTCATGGATTGGGTTTCAGCAAGGGGAAGTTATCCGTAATAAGGCCGTGAGAGATTTCCCGTTTATGTCGAGGCTAATTACAATCATACGTGTACTATCTCTTTAGGGAAACACTGTAATAGCCTGGCTGGGTTCTTCCAGAGGGCGATGGAATTCGATCAACTGATTCTACCAACTTCATAATGGACGAGAAATAATAACCATTCATTAGGAAACTATCAACGAAGCAGCAAAGGAAACATTAACTTGTAAAGGGTTGAGTTTCCTTTTGACTTTAAATGCAAATGTCTTTCAGTAAAAAGAGCGATTCAATAATCCAAAGCGTCAAATATCAAAAGCAGTCGAGAAGTAATCAAAAATACATCGTACTCTACATCCAATATAGAGTATAGCAAACGCATAATCCGACAACTTTCTCATGAAACTAAAATGTTTTCGATACATTGTTATGCTCCGTTTTGAGCATTCTAAACGAATCTAGGCGTGGTTAATGAAAAAAACTACCTGGTCACATTGGAACTTTAACACAGATTTTTCATGGCGCCATACACTGATTTTTTGTTTTTGAATTTTCATCTGAGAGCTTATTATGAATAGGCAAAATAATCCTTTTTTCTCAGGCTTCAATAAAATTTTAGATTTATCTTCTATAGATCGATCATTTCAACTAGTATGTGCCAAAAATTTACTCCTCCAACGCACTCTACAGAGTGTGATGACCGAAAACAAAAAGCTCGAATCTACCGACGAAGACAACATTTGCACAGCTCTATTACATGCAAATAGGTCAATTGAATTTCGAATCCAATTCAAATTGATGAATTTTCAATGATGTGTACTTCCTACTCTATATCTATGAAGAAAGCTCCTTCAACGAGTCCAGCCAGGCTGTCATCAAAGTTTCGTTTATGCATGGAAGTAACGAAAGCATTAAAAAAACTGCAACAGGAAAACCTTTTTCGGTGAGAAATCAATGAATTTAAAATAAACATTAATGTTTATTACGTGGATGACGGTTTTTTACGACCCAATCAAATCTGTAGTGATTTTAATCAGATTTCTTGAACGTACACATGAATCCCTTTCGATATAGAACTCGATTTCAATTCTTGATGTTCTTTTTTCTCTTTACAATTTTTGCAACCAATTTGCAAATTCTATTTATTTTGAAACGAATAAATTTCGTGTTTATAATCCTGGCTTTATTACTCTCGAGTTTCCACAGTGTGAAACCTAAATATTAGTATAACCTAACCTAACCTGAGGATCCGTGCCGATTGACCGACGTATAGGGCTGAGATAAAAGCTCTTCACTCCTGGCGATCCGGAGCCAGCGTCTTTACTTACTGCCAGCCAAGGTTTTCATCAACTGTGCGGATTTCAGCTGCTAAACTACGCTGACAAGAGCTTCTTGGCCTGCCTCATATTTTCGCAGCGTGTGTCCAATCTATCTCTACTTACGTTCCCGAATTCCGATTTCTAACGCCCTTGACGACACCGCCGATGTAAAGCATGGATCACGCCAAATCTGGACGCATTAAAAAGGGTCTATCTCGAAGCTATGTAAATAAAAATATTTGTAATCAAAATGTAGGGTTTTCATTGCACTTCAAAGGAAAAATAAGAAAAAAAATATTTCGATGTTGTTTTGATGAAATTTCGAACTTTTCGTCTAGACCACTCATCATAGTTTGGACACACTATTCACTGACCTCAGCGGCCAATTTGTTCCACAATCTCTTCATCTCTGTTGCATCCCGAGTCGTCCTACCATTCTTCTTCATCTTCTGCTTGACAATTACCCAAAATTATTCGATAGGGCGGAATTGAGGGTAGTTGGGTGGGTTGATGTCCTTTCGACAAAATCCACCCGTTCGCCCGATACCACTGTAGGGTCAAGTGGGGTAATTATGAACACGGGGTAATTCCGAACAAGTGCCATACGCGCTGGTGTGGGGGTTGAATGAACACAAAAAGTTCCAAAAGTGATAGTTTAACATCCGATTGATAGCTTTAAGCTGGTTCCGATCTGTTTTCAAATCCTTATGATACCATTTCAGATGTTTTAAAAAATCATTACCCCGTGGAACGGAAATCGTTTTGGACAGTGTTCAATGTTTCAAATATCTGATCACAAAAAATCCAGTTAGAATGTTGTTATTTGTTTTACATCCGGTTAATGATGCTTTGTCTGGATTTTGAAGGAATTTTGAAAAATTTTATTCGCACAGATTCACAGATGAATGTTCATATTTACCCCATAGTTTTCGTGCTATGGGGTAATTATGAACACACATTTCCTGACATTTCTTTGGCTTTTTGATGGTCAAATGTTTTATTCATCAACTTAGGGGACCATTCATTTAGTACCCAAGAATTTCCAGACCCCATTCCCCCGCCTCCCCTTGTAAGAAACTTCTCACAAAAATACCCCCCCCCCCTTCTATATGATCTTAACTCAAGACCGTGAAGAAATCTTAGCCAGGAAACTTCAACACTCGGCATTCTATATCCCAGGATCTTACTAGACCAATTTTTATAAATTTCATAATTAAATTAAGTCCGCAATGTGTTAATTTTTGAATTTTTGAGAAATTGATTTTTTTCTTCCAAAAATGAGATTTGGATTTAGAAAAAAAGCTATGCCAGTTCTTTTCAGTATTTGAAAAAAGTTTTGAACATAATTTTATCAAAACTTAATAAAACTTCAAGAGTGAAAAAAGTTTATAAAATAGAAATTTAAAAAAAAAGCTAAATCCACATTTAAACGAGTCTTAATTTTGTTTAAAAAATAGTGATAAGAACTTGCTTTTTGTTGATAGAAAAAAATGCAGTCAAATGTTTTCTCAGGTTTAGTGAGTGGTGCGTACGGATAGTTTTACCGGTAATACCGAAACCGAAAACCTGTATCCCAGGAATAGTTTTTTAACACCGAATAAAGCTTTTACGTCCTTCCAAAAGCAGTTTTTTTGGAATTGATAAATAACAAGGTTATAAACTAGACTTGTAGAAATTTTTAATGTTACTAAAAATAAAATTCACAATTTTTTGACAAAAAGTTTGCTGCTCGAGTTGTTATTCATTACCGCGTGAAATTCAACATTTTTATAAACCTTAAATCTCTTTGGTCAACAGTAAAATATATGAAAAACCATGATAAATTTAATAGATGAATAAGTCCACAAATCAAAGATCAAAAAGACAATTTTTCTTGTATGTTTAGACAGCGTGCTGCTATTGAGAGCATTAGAACTACAGCAAAGAATAATTGTTTATGAGTTACATTCGGTAACAAAGATCCAAAATCTATTTTCTTGAAGTCTTATTTTAATACAGTTTGCTGATGAAAACTTCTGCAGTAATAATTTTGTTTTGAGAAAATAGAGCTACTATGTGAAATTTCGTACAGGTGATAAAAAAATTAATTAGTGTAAATATTTTTCAAAACAGTCGATCATATAGAATTGACAAGCCTTGCAATATATGACTGTTCACTGATCCAAGAAGATTTTAATGGGTGTTTTTGTGAAACAACCATCTTTCAAAAAAATTAGAATTTTCTGTATATGTATAGATTTCAATTTCATGATATCTCGCACGTACGTGAAAAGCCTAACCAACGACATTTAGGTGAAAACTTGACGTTTGTTGTGCAGGACATTTAAAACGGATGTAAAAACTATCGAGTAGCCTAACTCGCCTTAAATTTCACACGTATGGAGAGGTCCTATCAAATAAAAATGATCTGCAACGACATAAAGATACGAAAGAAGAAAAAACAACCAAAACGTAAAAGATGCAACGAAAAATTTAACTTCCGGAACAAAAGATAGAAAAAACCAACACAAAAGAACACTAAACAGCTATTTTTTGTGTTGTTTTACCTCTAAATTTTGATTACATTTGTTTATTTTAAAAGTTTTATACATGAATTGAATTGAGTTTTCTTATTACTGCTAATTATCTTCATTATTTGATGTTGAATTGAGATTTTCTGACACCATATAAATCATATTAGAAAAGTCTCGGGGTAAATATGAACAGGTTTTGGGGTAATTATGAACATAATTTTTTAAGTAAAAAATCACCATACACTGTTTACGGTGGGTAAATGTAACGTATAAATACTGTTACTTTTCAAAAATTTTACGCCTAGTTCGTAATCCGTGTTCATAATTACCCCCTAGACAGCGGGGTAAATATGAACAGATGGGGTAATTATGAACAGACGTTTCAAGGACGTGGGTTACGGCCAAAAAAAAAAGTTGCTCTACAGAATGATGAAGAGCACGGAAACATTCAATATTGGCAGGTTTTCAGAATTTATGATAAGATATAAACATATGGTGGCTGTGAGTGTGCCAAATGAAGAAATTTTGTTCATAATTACCCCACCTAGCCCTACATACCTCTTAGCTGTAGTGGCAGCTTGCCAAATCTGGCGAAATCTTTACTGGTCCTCTGTGAGATCTAATGTACGAAAAAAAAACGTTTTTTAAGGCACTCCTCCTTGTACATTTCGGAGTCCATGGTCTTGTTTTTCACAAAAACCGGGGTTTTTCGTCCGCAGCTGCAAATACCTTGCCAGATCAAACACTTTCTTGCCAACTTATCGGCAAAAACGAATTTGAACTTGGCGGGGACATCACCCCGACCAGTGGCTTGTAAAATTTTTGGCCAGGAAGCCGCCCAAAATCAGATTTCACGATTTTTTAACCAGACCACGTCGGGTTTTTGACGTGGGTGTCCAAAATAAATTTTCGCCTCGCGGCTTCCATTACGTGTAACTTTATTGGAACAAAACGAATCGTTATGAAATTTTCAGCACTGGTAGAGTAAACATTTCCGAACAAAGGAGCCCATACCAGGCAGCTCAATTAAGCTGTTTGGTGGAGGGGGTTAGCGGAGGGTCCTTGAGCAAAATTTAAAAAAAAAAGTACTGTCAAAACATTCCAGATCCGACAACTAGGAGCGCTATGGTATAATAAACAGTGCGTCCAGATTTTGGATGATCCATGCTTTAGTTCCTCATTTGAGATCCAGTTGCCAGGCCACCAAGCGCGGATGATACTCCGCAAGTAGCGATTCACAAACACTTGCAGTTTTCGCGTCGTTACAATACAGATACAATACAACAATACAGATTTGACGATTGAGTTGAAGATTCTGATTTTTGTTTCTGACGTGTGAGCCTCCTCTACACCCAAAATTCAGCCTCTGTGCCAATGGCGTGTAATCAATTACATAGCATCATTGGTACAAGAAGATAACGCGACCGATGCTGATTCGATTTGCGTCCACCGGCATTGATCTCCCAGTGCAACCGAATTGCGTATGTCTGAAAGAAACAAAATAAAAACGATTTCACGTCCCTCCCTATCTCATCACAAGACGAAGAAGGAGGGAAGTAAATACCGGCCAACACCAGGCAGCCAGCGAACCGAGCACTGTGCGTGTGTAGCAAAAGCAACAACAAAAACATTCCTTCAATTCAATCCACCGGCAAACAACCACGGCTAAGCTGTGCGTGTGTATGTAGCAAAAGCAACAACAAAAACATTCCTTTAATTTACCGAACAACCACCGGTCAAGCTAGCTGCCCGGCTTTAGCAGCTGTGTATATGTAGCGTGTGTATGTAATAGCAGTTAGTAAGCGAAGCACAGTTCTCATTCAATGAGTTTCCCGTTTCCTTCACTCCCGTTCCCTTTCCCGTTTCCATCGGAAGACAAAAGACTACCTTGAAAGGAGGCCAAACGCCGGGAAGCCACCGTTGTGCGTTTTATTTTGTATTATCCCTCGTCCTGCATGAAGCGCAAATAGTACACTGGTTAAGATCTCGAACTGGCAAGACGATTTGGTTGGTGATTTGAGTTCAACTCTCTACACCGCGCTAAGCTTTTTTTATTTTGTTGCTTCTGGGATGAATTATCCAATAGCAAGGAAATCCCACAGAATGTTTTTCTTGTTTCGCTTGAATGTAGTGGTCATGCATAATTTTTGTTGGGAGCTCGAGTCCTTATTCCAGTTACAGTTTTTCAAACATTACGTCTTCGGCACAGTGCACATTTCAGCGCATTATCGGCACAGAGATTTGCTAAATAGGCATTGGATTTTTGCAACCTCTTCTATGGGTGTAGATCATGGCGCCCCATGATACGCTCAAAGTCCTGATTATCGGAGCCAATCTTTGCGTTGAAGTCGCCTAAGTGGATTTGAATGTGACCCTTTGGAATTTTCTCAACCACGCTGTTGAATTGAGTATACAGGGCACTTTTTTATAATGCAAAAATAATGCTCCAAGAAAAGATATTTTTCGAATTAGACAGCGAATCATCCCAATATGCATTGTAGCTTTAGTTTCCCTTAACGCCCAGATTCCCATGCCGAATAACGTCTCATTAATATTGAATTGGTATCTTCCTCACTTTCTTACTGATTTGCTCCTCCTTTTCCGCGATGTGAGAACTGTGGCTGATACCATTAGATATGTAGGTGGTTCTTGAGTGGAGAAATCGAGATGAAATTCCTAAACGAATTATCGGTTCAGCTTGGTTTCAAACTTGTTGGTGGCCCTTTGTTACCGAAGAGCTGCTGAAGCAAACTCCACCATCATCACAGGATCAGAAGAAAGTGTAGTAGATATTTAATGCAGCAAAAATATCAATCTTTTTAAATTTTCACGTGTAAAGTTCGATGGGAGCACTAAAAGAATGCATTTATTCCACCTTTTCTCTAATGATTCCCACGCAAATCTGAAGGAAATGTTCCTGCTTAATTTCGATTTTATTGAACATCGTGAAAAAATCGTGTAATTTTAGATCTAAAATTATGCACGAACTAGGAACATCGTTTTTAATCAAATACTCCATCATCGCTAAATCGACACGTATAAATTTACATCGAATACGATGCACGAAAATGAAACAACTTCATGTCGGGTTAAAATACACAGAAATGTAAACCTTTAGAACGTTCATACTGGATATTTGCATTTTTTATTAAATTCACAGTTGGTTTTATTATTCGAGGTTTGTAATTATCATTGGACAAAAATATAATCCAAAGCAAAAAAAAAATAACAGTTAGAATCGTTGCCAATATTCTATTTTCACTGTGTTCATTCTTTTTTTTTTGTTTCATCGTATGTGTAAACTTCTGTACACATTTTAAGGTTTTTCACCTTAGCGTAATCCGACTGAGCTAAAACTTTACAGGGATTCTTTTACAACAGATTGAACTAACATTAGTAGTAATGCCTTTGAATTCAGCTTCGAAAAACCCAATGAACTAGAATTTCAATAGCTACTTGCTAGCATCCTAAGTGAATTATCGATGATCCATATGTTAGCAAGGAGCTATTGAAATACTAGTAGATATTTGGGATTTCAAACACTGTGGCTCAACAATTTGAGATGTTTTGGTGTATACTGTAGAAAAAATATTAAATTTTATTAAAATAAGTGTTTTGATAAAAAAAAAAAAATAAAAACCTTGATATAATTTATAGTTGTGTAGTTATAAAAACATGTTTATGTAATTAGCTTTAAGTATTTTGAAAGACTCGAATGAGCACTCAGTGTTCAAAAAGTCTCTAATAAAAGTAAAAAAAAAAACTGTGACTGAAACCCCCCCCCCCCCCGTCTATGGGGGGAGGGGGGGTTTCGAAATTCAAATTTAGCTAAAAATAATAACAACACCAAAAAAATAATAATAAAAAGGAAAGGAATTTCTAATATCATTTCTCACTCGTGATTACCACACAAACTAAAAAAAAGTGATAAAAAAACAAAATTTTCGTATCACATCACAATGGAAGTTCAAATTTTTTGGTCAGTTATTGATAATTTATTCCAAAATGATGTTCTTCATTCCGAACTAGGAATTTGTCCAATGTCCAATCAGATAAAAAACTAACTAAGCGAGGAAAAATGGCCTCAATGGATTAAATTCCTATATTAAAGAAAAAAAATAAAACTAACCATGATTAGTTGTTAGGAAAGTGATAACAATTGTTAATTTTTATTAATCTTAATTTAAATTATTTTCTTCATTTTCAATTGAAGGGTTGATAGAAAAATTCCGGTGCAGTATTTTGAATTTGAACAAAAAAATATTTAATCGCTATTTGAATTGTGAATTTTTGATAACTGGAAAAAATCAATTTTGAATTTTGGAGAATTTATTCAATGATTGATGGTTAAATTGAATTTGATAGAAAAAAATATATATTTATTATTATTTGAGAAGTGTCAGTGAAAGAAGTCAGAGATAAAATCTTTTTTATAAAAAAATACCCTCCAGTTATCAAAATAAATGGCTTAAAAAGTTGATTTTTGAAGTTCCAAATTAGAAACTTCTTGTTCAATTATACTGACAAGGAAATGTTTGTTAAATCATTTTTCCAATTTTTTTAGATTAATTTTAAATTCATGATCAATTCAAATAACATGATTTTATTAAAAAAATAATGAAAAGTTTTTACATTAAACTTTCATAACTTTTTTCATAAAATTCAAAATTACTTGAGGTCTCGAGGAAAGTTGATAATACATTTTACACATTTATTTTCAAATAATATGTTTTTAATTTAAGTTTTTGTAAAAAAAAGTGAAAAAATTTCTCAAATACTTTTTGTTTATCCATAAAAGTCATCTCAAGAACAAAAGCTGATAGAAATATTGTTTATTTAAATTCAGGGTCCCAAATTAGTCAAAATTACTTTTTGAATTAATTGCTCCTCAGAAAAAAGTAAATTTTGTGGCCTTGTGTAAATTATGTGTTGTGTTGAATATTTAGAGCACTGGGTTTTAAAGTGGTCTCTACCGCCCCCTTGGGGGCGTTGAGAGCTATCAGGGGGGCGGTGAGCTCAATTTTGAAATTTGGAGGGCGTTGGAAGGGCTCAGGGGGCGGTGAGTTCGTAATTCACATTTTTTTTTCAGATCACGAAACAACGTTGATATGAAATAACAACGAGTAAGTTCGATGCAAAACAAGGAAACTACGTTACAGAACTAAATATCAGGTTGAAGACTAAAAAATCTTTAACTTCACAGAGCTGCAAGTAAAATTTTGTTCCATCATCTTAATATTTTTTTCCCAAAAACGTATAATAAAATTTAAAAAAAACTAATCTGTAATATTGAAACGATTAATTTAATATGGCAATGCTTGATTATTTTTAAAATGTATTGTCTCAAAAAAATCTGCTAAACAAAAAAAAAACCTGCCAAAAAGTTTGTGATTTTGTGATAGATTTTTGGGAAAGAAAAAAAATTAAAGTTGGAGATATTTTCCTTTAGTTCTTGTTTGTTCATCTTTATTTCAATCGATTAAAAAAATCAATTGTGTAATTTTCCATGGATAAATTTTAATCTATTCAGTTATCATTAACATTGCTAGAATTCAGTTATAAGAATCTAATTTAAACTTTAAGGCCCGTGATATTGCATAACTCAAAGGACTCAAATTCAGTTATCAAGAAATAACACATTTTTTATGTAATTTCACCGGCTTGACATTAATTGATTTTGTATTTAATAATGCAGATTAATGATGAATATAGAATTTTGTTCACCAAAATTTATATTAAATGATTTGATATCCAAACAAACTATTATTTATTTTTATTTACATAGTATTCCGTCTTACGACATAACTTGACGAACATAATTCCTAAAATTCACTCGGTCCATGGCAACCGTTCTCCAATTTCTCGGGCACCCCACGTTCGCCAGATCACGCTCCACTTGGTCTAACCACCTCGCTCGTTGCGCCCCGCTCGTCTTGTTCCTACCGGATTCGTGGCGAACACCTGTTTTGCAGGACAGTCATCCGGCATTCTCGCAACATGTCCCGCCCAGCGTATCCGGCCAGCCTTCACCACCTTCTGGATACTGGGTTCGCCGTAGAGTCGCGCGAGCTCGTGGTTCATCCTTCGCCTCCACATTCCGTTCTCCTGTACGCCGCCAAAGATGGTTCTTAACACTCGTCGCTCGAATACTCCGAGTGTACGCAGGTCCTCCTCGAGCAATATCCATGTCTCGTGCCCGTAGAGAACAACCGTTCTAATGAGCGTCATATACAGGTTACACTTCGTGCGAGGGCTAAGTCTTCTCGACCGCAGTTGCTTGTGGAGTCCATAGTAGGCACGACTTCCGCTGATAATTCGCCTCCGGATCTCACGGCTGGTGTCATTGTCTGCGGTCACCAGTGATCCGAGATAGACTATCTCCAGCTCGTTGCCGTCGATCGTGACCTTGTTATTACTGGACAAGCGAGTTCGGTCAGTCTCGGATCCGCAGACCAGCATTTACTTCGTCTTGGACGTATTAATCATCAACCCAATCCTTCCTTCTTCGCGTTTCAGTTTGCGGTAGATGTCTTCCACTGCCGCAGATGATCTGCCGACTATATCAAAGCAGATAAGTTGACTGGATCTGTTGAAAATCGTGCCCCGCATTTCGCCCACCGCTCGTCGAATAACACCTTCTAGCGCCACGTTGAACATCATGCAGGATAGACCATCACCTTGTCGAAGCCCCCTGCGAGATTCGAATGAACTCGACAATTCACCCGAAATCCGCACACAGCACTGCGTTCCATCCATCGTCGCCTTGATCAGTCTGAATCCAAACAAACTAATCAATCAGTTTAAGTAATTGTCCAGGAAACTTTACATTGAATTAAGTGCATACTGGAGGTTTGAAGCAATATGAGACCCTTGGAGCAAGTGCATAAATCTAATTTCGAGGAAGTACGCATTTCAGTTTTAATGATTAGTCATTTTCCATATATTTCTTGAAAATTTGCATTTTTCTTTCGAACGAGTTAGTATGTAAATAAAATTCTAATGATTTGAAGAATCATAAAATATAGTTCGAAATATGAAGAATCGTTTGACATTATCAAATCAAATTTGACCATTTTTACACTTATAATACTCCCTACCCCTTTGGCCCTGATGGCATCATATAAATTTGAATGAATTTTGAGTTAAGTCTTACAACAACGTAAAGCCAACATCTAATGTTTTTTCAACAATCCACATTATCGTTTTTTTTTATAGATTTTCTAAAAATTTGCCCAGGGGGGGTTGAGCCTGAATTTTTAGCAAAAGGAGGCGGTGAGTGAAAAAAGTTTGAAAACCACTGATTTAGACGAACAAAAACACAAAATAAAATTAAGTCTGAATTTTGTTTCTTGAAGAATATTTCATATCAGCATAACATTTGTAATGAAATCAAATCCTATGCAAAAGATTAATTGTAATTAAGAATCAAAGTTAGTTTCAATTCGTAAACGTCGAATAGTATCGTAGATCGAAATGTCTCAAGCCAAGAGTGATTTAAGACAAAATTTCTGACCTGCTTGTTAATAGTTATTTTAAAATACATTTGAGATCAAGTAATTTCCCGTTACTACGGTGAAAGTTTTCATGGGGGGGGGGGTGTTAAACCCCTAAACCCCCACCCCGTTCGCATGGCCTTGGACTCAATCAGTATTCAAAATTGCTCGCTGAATTTGGCCAAAAGACGTGAATCGAAATCGACCAGGTCCGTCTTTGCACAGCTCATAAGCTTTTCCAGCAAAGTCAGTCATTAAACTTCAATCAACTAAAAATTGAAAAACTTTTAAGCTATTTGGTCACAGTGATGGTGTGGTTTCTTGTATTTATGGAAGTTGACGGTTTGGATATAAACTCAAAAACTAACATAAATCATAACATATTTTTTCTTTGATGATCCATGTTGCTAAGGTGTCAATGATTTTTTTAAATAAAAAAAACGGATTTATTGATTTAATTCGATTTTTTTTATCAGATTTTTTATATAAATATAAGTTTTTTTTTCAATTTACTGCTTTTAAAGGAAAAAACATCTGTTATCCAAATTTTTCATCCATCATGAAATAAGCTGAGATATTTAACTCAGTAGAATAAAGGCTGTATGTTGTAACATACTGAATAATTTTTTAAATCGTGTTTATATCAGTTTGATGAAGAATCACCTATTAATAATTTTTGCAGTTGTATGTATGTATGTATGTATGTATGAAAACCCACCAGTGGCTGTTAGGTCTTTCGACCCGAGTCGGTACGGGAAGTCTCAATCGCACATTCAAATATTGTTCATGCTTAACTCATCAACAATAATTGCAGCACTACCAAGGGGTCCGTTACCACTGGTTTGGGGCAGGTTTGACTCACCGAACTGACTTCCAACTGTTCGAAACATATAAAGAATCCTGAAAAGGTACCGAAGTATCCTCCTCATGATTCTAAATATGCCGAGATACTCCGGCTGGCTTGAACCCACAATCCATTGTATATCAGCTTTCCGATCGTTTGATGCCCTGCCCAACCCCCCAAAGATCCCCAATAATAGAGTTAAGCTACTTTGAACATTCTATCAATTAATAATTATGCATTTTTATTCATCTTACCTTGAAACCATTTTAAACAAAAAAAATTGAATAAAATGTATAATAATTTGATACTTAGCTGAATTTTCTGGATCTTGATTAAGGCCGCATTTTTTTCTAAGTTTTTCCATATAATTTCAATCACAGTAACCATTGTACAACTTCAAGCACCTTTTCACCATGTGGATGTTGAAAATCGCCCAACGAGCAGTACATATACAGTATAGCAATTTTTATAGAATGCTGCTCATCGAGTCGACATTTCTGTTATCAATTCCTAGCCATTACTATATCAATACCATGATCACAAATCCAAAAACCTTACAGGTTTTGATCAACTGGTTCAACTAATAAATCTTGAAACTTATCAGACAATTCACGGTTCCGATATCCGATCGCTCATAAACACAAACCATTTAAAAAAAAAAACAAACGCATTGTGAAAATCATAATCTTTAACCATCATATGAACTCATCGTCCAACTTATATTTTCCCTAGATTTTTAAACCACTCCCCACTAGCGCTGGAACTTGCATTTTTTCTCTTTTTCGCCATGTTTCCTTCTGTCTCTTTAAAATCAGGCAGTTTCTGAAAAACAAATGAAAGTTTTCCTTTTTTTATCACTGTTTAAAACCAAAACTAGCTGGATCCACGATTCCAAACGACTGATGTTCCTTTTTTTCACAATTGCCGAACGTGCATATTCTTCTCAGATCTACATAAAGGCAAGTAAAAAATTTCACTGCACTGTTGAACATATGAAACTTAGACATGAAAGTCGAGAAAAAATAAATTTTGAGGAATCACGAAGCAAAACGCGACCGCGGAACAAATTGCAACCGCACTCGAGCAAGGCCAACTTAGATCTCCTATTAATAATTTTTGCAGTTGTATATATTTTATAAAACGGTATTCAAACCTTACTTGCCCTTGGTGTCCAAGTGGACATATCAACTTTTAAACGGCTAATTGTGATATTTCCACTGCGCAACGTTCTTTTTGTCCGATGGAAGGGAGAGCAAGTTTTTCAACCTGGGTGGATTTGATTTAAATCAAACTGATTTAAATCATGAATTCAATAACTAAAGGGTGATACGGTCAAAATTTGGTCAATATCAACTTGACGTATTTCTTTCAATTTTGCATTTAAAAAACCTGAACACCCCTCATTTTGAAGGTGTGTGTGTGGAGAATGTTGCTCCTATTTTGATTTTGGAATTCACTCTTCAGTTGTCAAAATGCCGTCCAAGGAAGAAGAGCAGCTTATCAAAATTTTGCTCGCGCATCGCGAAAATCCGAGCTACTCGCACGCAAAGCTGGCAAAATCGCTAAAAGTTGCCAAATCAACCGTTACAAATGTAATTAAAGTGTTTGGAAAACGTTTGTCGACAGCCAGGAAGTCTGTATCGGGGTGGATTCGATAACCGGAAGCCGCTGAGACGACAAAGAGAGTTGCCGGTAGTTTCAAGCAAAATCCTAACCTCTCTCTCCGAGATGCGGCAAATAAGCTGGGTGTATCGTCTACAACCGTGCATCGAGCCAAAAAACGAGCCGGACTATCGACTTACAAGAAGGTAGTGACTCCAAATCGCGATGATAAACAAAATACGACGGCCAAAGCGCGATCCCGGAGGCTGTACACGACTATGCTGGCGAAGTTTGACTGCGTGGTAATGGACGACGAAACCTACGTCAAAGCCGACTACAAGCGCTTCCGGGACAGGAGTTTTATACGGCAAAAGGAAGGGGAAAGGTAGCAGATATTTTTAAGCACATGAAACTGTCAAAGTTTGCGAAGAAATATCAGGTTTGTCAAGCCATCTGTACCTGTGGCTTGAAAAGCAGCATTTTCATAGCTTCCGGGACTGTCGACCAAGAAATTTACGTGAAAGAGTGTTTGAATAAACGTCTGCTGCCTTTCCTGAAGAAACCGGGTTGTTCCGTACTGTTTTGGCCGGATTTGGCATCTTGCCATTCCGTTAAAAAGGCCATGGAGTGGTACGCCGCCAACAACGTGCAGGTGGTTCCCAAGGACAAGAACCCTCCCAATACGCCAGAGCTCCGCCCAATTGAGAAATACTGGGCTATTGTCAAGCAGAACCTAAAGAAGACCAAAAAAACTGCTAAGGACGAGCAGCAGTTCAAGGCAAACTGGCTTTCTGCGGCGAAGAAGGTGGACAAGGTGGCTGTACAAAATCTGATGAAAGGGGTTAAGCGTAAGGCCCGGCAATTCGGATTTATAAAAGAGGAAGCCAAACTGAACATTTTTCGTGAATTTTATACTAATTCAACTTGAAAAAGAAATTTAATTTAATTTTTTAAATAAACAATTTCACCGATTTACACGCATTTTCCCTTGACCAAATTTTGACCGTATCACCCTTTAGGCTTGATTTAAATCAGTTATTAAAATAAAAGTTTCAGCTCAAACGCAGTGAATAAAAAACCTTAAGGTAAGTGAATTTGGAATGGAGTTTTTTTCTAGGACCTGGTGGATATTCCGCAGTTTTTGATTGATGAGGATGCTGAACTGGTCATGGCCTAGGACAGGCAAATAGAAATTTTGCTGCAGCATTTTTACATTTCGACAGAAAAATTAGCACTTTTTGAAAAGATTTGTAATAGTTTATGATAAAAATTCATGCCGGAACCAAACAAAATCAACTAAGCTGTTGGTCGGGAGCTCACTGGTCGGTGATTTAATCAGATCAAATTGACATTTGAGAGCTTTTTTTGTTTTTTTCTTCTGTTTCCCACCCCTGGGTCATGGCCCGTTGATAGATTTGCATGAAGCACTTAGAAGCTAATCGAAAATCATTTGATCCGAACGTGAAATTCACATAATTGTATTTGTCAAACAAAGTCACATTAAATTTACGTGAAAATGCATTGATCCGTCAAGTACACACAAAAAAAGCATAGTAAAACTACTAAATCCGACAACAGGCAACCATATTTTTGAGTCAAATATGTTTTGTTGTTTAAAATACCTTACGCATAGCTATTTTACCATGTGCTCAATTTGTCTACGCATAGTAAATTCTACTGCGTTTTAGTAGAATTGTCAATGAAATGATGCATTATTTAATTTCGTACCTAGTAAAATCAATATGTTTCATAATAAAACTAGTATGTGTTATGATAAAGATTAGTAAGCACAAGGAGCTTGATTTAAATAGTATATATATATCACGCATGTTTGTTTATTTGTATGCATGGATTATGACCTTATTTAAAACTTTAATATACACACTTCCGACACACGTCGGTCAATGTTAGTGTGTTCTCCCGATGCTATGGAAAGATTTTGAAAGTTATGAAACTTGAAAGCAGCTCAAAATTTGTTTGTTTACTCACGGCTTTGACAATTAATGATCATGAATTAGTATAAACAACAAGAATTTTTACCATTGTAAAACTATCGTACGTACAAACATTGAGAGTTATCGAAAATTGCCAGGTACATAGTAATTGCAATAATGTTAAATGCGCAATTTTATAAAATTGATGTTACACTTCGCGTGGTTTAAAATACTATATCGCAGAAATGGTAAAATTATCATGACAACATCTTTGAATAGTCACACAATTTTTCCGTGTAAAGACGGAGTGTCTTTTGTGCATTCAATTATAATTTTTAGAAACTTAATCAATCATTTTTCTTTGTCGGAAATGGAACTTTCCTACAACACATATGGAAACTATTTAAATTCAGTTTGTTACACGAGCTTTGTTTCCTACGTGGAATTCAAATAGGTTTCGCATTTTTTGAGTTCGTGTTTATTTTACAGAGAGAAAAAAAAACACGAGCGATACCAACAAACCATCGCCATTTTCCTTAAAAAGCAGTTTATTGAAAAAAACTTCTTTTTTAATCCAAAAAAATTACACAGTTTCACACGCACATATTTAATGGTTTTCATCTATTTATGATGTGCATGCTGCATGTGCATGTGCTATGCTCCATCATGTTGATAAACTTTTTCATGAAAATCACCTAGCACGTACCTACTTTTTCGACATTTCACACATAATACGAAAAAATAGATTTTATATGAGACAAGTTTAGGAATTATTTATGTACTTGTTTATTCTCGACATCATCAATGATCATGAGAATTTGACCGAAGGGGGCAGATTAAGTGACCTGTAAACTATTTATTTTGTTCAATAAATTGGATTTTTGCCTGTACCTTTACTTGTGGTGTGAAAAGGTTGATAAAAAACGAACACTTAGAAAATGAAAATTAATTCTTCGACACCAGGAATAGTATAATAGTAGGTGGTATATTAATAATAGCACAAAATTACTCTAAAAAAGGGGCGATGTGGTCTAGCGTATAGGCAGGTATCAGAAAAGGGGTAGGCTTGATAGCGGCACATTATCCAAACAAACGGGAAACCTGAAAACCATAAAAGGATTAGAAAACAAATAAATATTTAGGACACAAAGCCGATCCACGTAGAGATTTTGAAGCATTGAAGCTTACTACCACATTGGGTGAAAAATGACAGATTGTGGTTTTAGTTTAAATTCTTTTAATTAGATACACTTATAACAGGATAGGCGAGAGTACATAAAAGCTTTCTAGCAAACGAAAAACAGGCATATATAGGCTAAAAAGAATCACACATTATTGATTCACAACTACAAAATTCAGGAGATTTGAGTTTACAATTATCAGAAAATGTTCTAATCAGGATGCTACAATGAGGGCAAATAAACGATTTTATAATGGCAAAGTTGGCATTTAGCCTATCCACATAGGGATTTTTAAGCAATGAAGCTTTTTTTTAATCATAAAATTGGAAATAAGGAGTTTTTTAACTTTCTTTGTTAAATTCTGACATACATTAAAAAATATGAAAGCGGGCAAAAGAGGGACATGTACACACTAAGTGGAAGGTAAATATAAGTACAATAGTACCTCTGAATCATAGCTTAACCATATAGGAGATTCAGAGCACAAAGTTTTGATTTAATATATTTTTATTTAACTGACCAGTTAACGCGCTGGTTAGACGACTACAATGAGCTTCTGTGACGCCAAATTTGAAACAAGCGATATTAACACTGCACGAAGCTGTAGCAGTGGATTCCAGAACCAGGATTGACGTATGATGAGAAATATCAGAGTACGATGTTAAAGGAGCTTTGACTCTTCTTAACACTATAACCATTCTTAAGCTAAGGGAACATGTGTCAATACAAGAGAAGTGACATATATTAGGTGAAACCGATATGACTGTCGACATGCGATACAAGTTTTGATCAAAAACTTGATTCAATAGGGAATATTGAAGCCTTTTGACAACCTAAAAAAAATATTTTCTTGAAATTTTTTTTCCACGGAAACGATATTTGTACGACTTCAATGATTGAATAACCATGGATAAGGAATATACACATATAGGAAAATACACTAATTTTGTGCTTGACGTAACAGATATAACTGATGTAATTTAGATCATATTCTTCTATGATTACAAATCGGTTAATATTAACAGATAGCCAAAAGCAATGGGACCGTAAGCGATGCGTTTGCGATTCACATTTGAACACTTGTGAAGAGATTTTATTGAACGGAGTTACTAGGAGAGCAAAGAGATTTTTTTTGTCTTTGTTTAATAGGTTTTCAGCCACATTTTTCATTTAACTAATCTCTTTGCTCCAGAAGTGAACCAGCCACTTCTGGAGCAAAGAGATTAGTTAAATGAAAAATCATATTCCAAATTGGTAAAACGTGAAAATATGGAAGAATACAGCTTGTGCAAATGCATGTACTACATATGCACTATTGGCATACCCTTCTCGAGAGAAAATACGTACAAAGGTTAAAAAATACTAGCAAGAATTCAAAACTGAATCAGATTCAAAAAATTTTCTCCCAATGTTTTGAACTTGAAAAATTTCTGAACTCTGCAAGCAATAATT
The DNA here is from genome assembly GCF_029784155.1 of Uranotaenia lowii. NCBI lineage: Eukaryota > Metazoa > Arthropoda > Insecta > Diptera > Culicidae > Uranotaenia > Uranotaenia lowii. The sequence continues at coordinate 102,828,885 of NC_073691.1, read as the reverse complement.
GACCTTGACCTATTTTCTCCCCCGCCCAGATACAGCCTCATTGATTTCCAATAGACAGAAATATGAGATAAACGTATCTGGGAAGTACTGGATAAGTCGCCTCGTACGACATGGACCAGTATCCCAATGGCAGTATTCTTTAGGCCGCTGCCACACAGCAGTATAGGCTGAAGCGAGTCTGGTTTTGGTATGCCAGGCGTACTGGGTTCGATTCCCGGTATCGGCAAGAAAACTTTTGGGTTCGAACCCTATAAGTGGCCGACAGGTAAGATATGTTTTCTCTTATAACTGACTATATAATATGAATGTTCAATCAGTTGCCAGCTGGCCAGGTATATAAATACACGAGTGTGGAATACCTGTTGTAGATTCATAACACTAAGATGTGATGAATTTTATACGGTTGCGAAACTGATTGTCTCGTTCTCCTAATAAGACTCACACATACACAAAACACATTCATTACATGAAAGTTCACACGAAACCATGGTGATTTGCATTGAAGATTTGTCGAACTCATGATCTAAAGAATGCAATTTAGCGCATACTTTGACGAAACTGCGGTGAATCCGTGCACCCATGGTGGATTATCTACATACATACATACATAGCACAAAATTACTCTAAAAAAAGTTAGATGTATATGCTACGACTTTACTACACCATTTGGTTAAAAAGTGTATTCGAACTTATCGAACACTACAAAAAAATCATTGATTTACATATAAGCTAATCTATATTATTATGCTACTTACTCAAAAACTTTGACCTACACAGTAAACGAAAATTACCGAGTTCGGTAATTTTTTTACCGAAATCCTAACATGTGTAAATCGTTAAACTGTTCGGTAATTTTTTCGGTAAAAAATAAACGATCATCGGTAAATGAAGAATCGATTATTTTCATTTCATTTTCATTTCATTTATTTATAGCGTAAGATTCTACATCTTTTTAATGCTACAACGCGTAGTATTGTGTATCACTAATATGCACCTCAAGAAAAAAAAATAAGTTTATCTCTAATTATACTATTTGTTTGAAATATTTCTAATAACGATTAAAACTAACCAAACATTGCTTCTTAAATGTATTCAAATTCATATTAGATTTTAAGTGACCGGGTAATGAATTCCAATTTACAACACCTCTAACAAAAAAAGAACTACCGTATGACGCAGTCGTGTAAGAAGGAATCAAATAATTTCTAACTCGCGAACTTCGGAAAGGATGCAATTTTGAATGCAAATATTTGGGACATTTTGTAGTTATTATTTGTTTGAAAATTATACAAGTTCGAGCTTTTATGAAATCGTAAAAAGATTAACATCGTTGAACAGCTTGAATCCCAAGCTTCGGAACTGCCGACAGACGGAACAGTCGAAGAACAGTGGTGTAGAATCAAGAATGCCTTCATCAGGACGAGCCATAGTACTCTCGGTAAAGTTTGTGGAAGCAGAAGTGAATGGATGTCGGATGAAACTTGGAGGATGGTCGATGATCGGAGAAAGGCGAAAGTCGGAATTGAGCAGGCATGTACCGGGTCAGCCAAAGCAGCCGCCCACTTCATTATGTAGAGCTGGAACAGGCAGTTAAACGAGCTTGTAGACGAGACAAGAGAGCCTGGACAAACTCCATAGCCGAAGAAGGAGAAAGAGCCGCCGCCAATGGAGATATCCGATTACTTTACAACATTTCTCGCCGCCTCAGTGGTGCAAGGACTAATGCAAGAATGCCGCTGAAAGACCGAGCAAGTCAGTTATTGACCGATCGAACAGATCAGCTCAAACGATGGATTGAGCACTTCGAACAACTCTTCCGAGTCACGAATAGCGACGGCCAACAGAACCCGCAGCTCGAGGTGCCAACAGTAAGTCGCATAAATGGCATCATCTCGGAAGCGCCCTCGCTGGCTGAAATAGAAACGGCTATCAAAAACATGAAATCCAACAAAGCACCTGGGATCGATTATATCCCTGCTGAAATGCCCTGCCCTGTCAGCACAAATGTTGCACCGTCTTTTCGCTGATCTTTCCGTGATCCTCAAAAGGATCCAGGAGAATATCGACGCTACACTCCGACGGCAACAAGCTGGATTCCGATCCGGACGATCATGTGTGGACCACATCACAACGCTACGAATCATACTGGAACAAATCAACGAATTCCAGGACTCTCTTCTGCAGGTGTTCGTTGATTTCGAAAAAGCATTCGACTGGCTTGACCATGAGAACGTCTGGGCGGCTCTAAGGCGAAGAGAATACCAGAGAAACTAATCCATCTCATCGAAGCACAATACGAGGCAAGACGGTGTCTTGTCCGAACCAATCCCGATAACTGCTGGAGTGAGACAAGGATGTATCTTATCACTTTTTCTAATCGTAATGGATGAGATTCTGACTGGATCGATCGACTGTGCACCGAACTGAGGATTGCCGTGGAATCCTTCAACAATGGAACAACTGAAATACCTGGCAGACGATATTGTTTTGCTCGCCCAAACACAACCGGATATGCAGAGCCAGCTCGACGACCGCACCGAAAGCTCCAAGGCAGGTCTCAAAGTCAATGTCGGAAAGACCAAGTCGATGGAAATCAACACAGGAAATCCCTCCAGTTTCATGGTAGCTGGGCAGCAAGTTGAGAAAGTGGAGTGCTTCCAGTATCTTGGTAGCCAGATAACGCCTGATGGAGGCACCAGGAAAGACATCAAAACAAGAAAGGCCCGATTTACGTTTGCGAGTCTCCGAAACATCTGGCGGTCACGCCAGATCTCTCTACGAACGGAAATCCGAATCTTCAACTTAAAAGTCAAATCCGTATTGCTGTACGGGTGCGAAACTTGGTGCACATATGCGGTGACGACGCAAAAACTGCAAGTATTTGTAAACCGCTACCTGCGGAATATCATCCGCGCTTGGTGGCCTGCCAACTGGATCTCGAATGAGGAACTACATCGCCGGTGTCATCAAAGGGCGCTAGAAATCGAGATTCGGGAACGTAAGTGGAGATGGATTGGGCACACGCTGCGAAAAGATGAAAACGAGATTTGCAGGGAGGCGCTAGATTGAAATCCAGAAAATCATCGAAGAAGAGGCAGACCCAAAAACTCGTGGCGGCAAAGCCTAGCCGCTGAAATCCGAACTGTTGACGAGTATCTTGACTGGGACCAGGTAAAGATGCTGGCTCCGGATCGCCAACAGTGGAGGTCTTTTACCACGGCCCTATGCACCGGAGGATCTGCGCGGGATCATTAAGTAAGTAAGTAAGTAAGTAAGTAAGTTAACGCTTCCTCCAACTGCTGCTTCAGAACTCTCGGGCTTTATTGCCGCTATCCTATTCTAAGCTATGATACCCTCGTTTAAATTTTCCTCTTCTGTCCCCTGTTCTGATTTTCCTTTCCGGGTCAACCAGTTATCTTACAAATCTAAAACAAAGAAAAAAAATTTAAGCTTCAAAGGTTTCAAATTTTGATAGAAAGTATTCTTACTTACTTCCAAACTCACACTGTTGTTGTTTCGTTAATTCTTGTCTCTAAATTATCTAATTATAATTCTAATTTTCTTTATTTATAGAGGATTTTAACCATTGCAGTCATTCGTCCTCTGTTTTATTTTACATTACATCACATTCATTAGATTTTTCGAAGTAAGTTCGAGCTTATTAAAAATTTCAAAAGTATTTCTTCGTTCGCTGGATTTAAGGCTGCTCTAAATTATCAAATATTTGTTGGCGAAAGTGATTATCGAAATGTGATTTTTTTTTCGAATTGTAATGTTCAGTGATTCGCACCATTCTTGGAATACTCAACTAAATAGCGGACAATTTTCCTCGCCGATCTGCCGACCGACTGATATAAGATGATACTATGCATGCATACAGACCGACCGGCCATCCGCCTAGAACGTGTTTCGGTGGGCTTGTTTAGGATTCAGAAGGCAGAATCAGTATATTTATAGAGCTTCCACTTAAGGACGTTTTAGGTTAGCTTAACTCTACCGAACGAGAAAATGCTTTATTGCAGATCGTTATGCCGTGCTTCTCCCGTTGTCACCACACCTATTGTGCAAGAAGAAGAAGAAAAAGCAGAAGCAGCAGAGCGCCCGTTCATAAAATAAACATCAAGCGCGATGCATTAACGATTCTGCTTTCCTTGTCACTTCTTCCTCTTTTATGATGTATCATGTTACTAACAAGATTATGTTTACCGATGTGTGGGAAGAGACAGTTAGGGAAAAGTATAAACAAAATGCCTCACCCTTCTGTTTGGCTGATACACATAGTACGTGCATAATACGAACACGATTGCAAGATATTCAAACTAGATTCATTAGGAGGGGTTTGCTTCTTTTATTGAACCCCTGTGCTGTTCAATCGTATCGTGATTTGAAATACGTCGTTACAAGAAAACATACTAGAAAAATGTTGTGTGTATTTGTCGCGGATTATAAAAAAATTGCATAGTTGGGCATAGTCGACTCGATGGTTAAACCTAAATTAAAGTTTAAACAGTTTGATTTTAAACACCGTATAGAATCTGAATGGAAATTCATATTCTAATAAAAAAGATTTATTCATCGAACACTAAAATAATGCTAATATTTTACTTCCACATTCCAGAAAGAGTAACATCTCTGAAAAGACTGAAACTCGAAAATTTGACCTTTTTCGTAGAAGACTTGAGATATTTTGCTCCCCAGAATTGCACTACCTGCCAATCATTAACTGCAGCCTAATGTAATATGTTACATATGCAAGTCTTACTGCATAAAGTAGTGAGGTTCAGCAAGCTTATTTAGTTCCGTAACCCCCCAAGATCATTTAACATCGATTGATGTGATTTGCGTTAACGAATCTTATCTGTTTGTTAACTTTTGAGAAGATTTATTTAGCGTAATCGATTTTTGAACTAAGGACTCGAACGAATATCAAAGTTCAAATTCAACTCATTTATAAATCAGTTTTTCAACTGGAAACTGATCATCTTAACCATACGTTAGAATAATGCTAACCATAAAAAAAACCACTGGTAGCCATTCGAACTATACTCATTGGCCATGGCACGTTTAATACCCAAGAAATCAAACTTTTTTTATGCTTAAATTCTAACCAACCTCCTTTTTTTACAAATTCAAACCACTGTCCTATACCACATCTATCGTGTAGAAGGATTCTAATGTGATGTCACGACCGTCTTTGTGGAGATAATAAATTAGAAACGATTGACAAACAGAGGGATTATTTACAAGCAAGTGCCACGAAAAAATGTAAACAATATGAAAACATGCATTACTAAAATAACTGTCGGTGTTTTCGGCGGCGCGGTCTGTTTCCTTAAATATGCTGCTGCTGCGCATCTCTTTGTCACATCTTATAAACAGTTCGTTCCGTTTTTTCATCGCCCTGTTGAGTGATTTTATGCTCTTTTTTTCTTCTCTGTTTATAACTGCTTCCCGTTGTCACCGCTGATTGATTGTGCGGTGTAAATTTTTCAACACGGAGAACGATGCCCAACTCCAGTACGACTGGGTTAAATGAATGTATTCTAAATTTAGTTTTCAACATATGTGTGAACTTTTATGTGAGTGCGAAAGCCAAGGCCGGATTAAGGGGGGGCAAAAGGGGCAATTGCCCCGGGCCCCCGGCTCAGGGGGCCCCCCGAGGGAAAAAAAGTTTTAACATTACTTTAATCATAATTCTTCAATTTCTTCAAATCTATGAAAAGAAATCAAAACTAGAAAATCGGAATGAAAACTTGAAACATGACAAATAAAGAGGGCCTCGATTTATATCTAGAATCGTTTTTCTTTTACATAAGTTAAGGGGGCCCCCTAGAGCAGTGAAGGAGTTTTGTGGGCTGAGAATATCAAAATCTTTCTATTGAATTTCAAAATTTTCAACCCAAAATTTGGACAAAAATAATTTAAGTTGAATTCGAAAAAAAAAACATTCGACATAAATTGAAAAGAATCTGACGCGAAACATCTCAAATTTTCATTTTTTTTTCATCGAAACATGTCGATCAGGATATTCTGTACAGAACAGGTAAAATAAAGAAAAACATTTCCACATTTTCATTACATATAAACGTCTTGAACAATAATAACGTTAACTTTCCAAGTAATGGTTACTGCACTTAAATAGCAGCTAATTCTGCCAAAGCTAGTTGTAAGAGAGAACAGAGAAGCTTGATTAAAATTTTACCCGGGTTGAAATCGCTTCCTCTACCTATTTTTGAAAAAAAATTCTTTAAAACAAACTTTAGTTGCTTAAATTGGACCAATCGACAGTACAGAGTTTCTTTATTGAATTTCCATCACAATTTCAGTCGTCTTAGACTTGAAATTCGTATTGAAACATTTTCAACTGATATAACAAAAGTAAATATCCTGAATTCAGCATATCATTTTCAAATGATCATTCTCAAGTTATAATAAAAACGATCTCAGAGTTGAGTTGCTAATATCATTTAGTGATGCTCTTACCATGACCACTATACTTTTAGTCTTATCTTTTTCCAGAAACAATTCATTGAGATTTTCAAGTCTTATGATGTTTCTTCAGTTACTGAAGTTCATTTTCATGGTTTTTCTGAATTTTGAGAACTCAGGATCTTCGTATGAGGTGCTAAACTCACTCTCGCTTTCATTATTTTTTTTTAAATCGATCATGTTTGCTTTTATACCCTTTTGGCTTTGAGGGCATCGAATGAAACTTTTGTCACATTTAGAATGACAATTTTATAACAATTTTTTTTATCTGATGAGAATCATATTTATAAACATCTCATCAAAAGGTTTTTTTTTGTATTTTAAAGATATAGAATTGATATTCATATTTGGTGTAATTTCTTTTTTGGCTTCTTCAAAGTTACAGAATCTCTTTTTTTAATATAATTCATATTTAGTTTCTCAAAACTTGATTTCAAATTGGGATTTAGATTTGAGACACTGAATTGTGGCTTTAAATATAACCTGATTTTTCAGTTTTGAATTATTAGACTCTTTCATCTTTATCTCTATGAAATCTAAATTTTATTATTTTGTTTATTTAATATTCAATGTTTCAAATATTCATGATACTTCCCAATTGTCATTTGGTAAATATTTCCCGATGAAGCACACACTAGGCGATCAATGATGAAATGAAAATCACTTAAAATATCTAGCTGGTCATATTTCGAAGAATTTTAGTTGGTGATAAGGGTATTAAAAAAATATCAATTAAATTTTGCATTTTTCAGCTCGAATCCTTGCTTTCATTTTCGGAAAATTTCTAAACTCTACGTTTGCAAGTGATTAATTTACAATTTTAATTTGCCAAACAATAATGCCAGAAACTTTCTTCTACGCAGACAACTTGGCTTTTTGAAGACAGTATACTGAACTCATCTGCAGTTCTTGAAAAAAAAAATGTTTTGTATTCTCAAGGATAGCATTTGAAAAAAAAAATTGAATCATAGGGGCCCCCGAGGAAAATTGCCCCGGGCCCCCCGATGGCTTAATCCGGCCCTGGCGAAAGCCTTTCATTAAGCTATGACAGACATTTGTTATACTTCATAATCGAAATCAATTCTAATGTAGCTTTATGGTATTCTAGAAACTGTGGACTATAAGCTGAACTCAGTAAAAAATCCCAACTAAAATTTATTAATCTCTGACCGAAATTATGTTTTCTATAAATTGAAGCTGTCTTAGCACTTCTAGATGGCTTAAAGTCCAACAAATAAAATCACACTCAGGATAACCCCAAGCGCACGCCAGGCAAATGCGTGTGTTTCGCAACGAGTGCGTAGACATATACATACGTGCTCGCAAAGTTGCGGCTGATGATTTATTCTTAACATATGTTAATTATTATGGAAATATTTGTCTTGATTTAGAGTGGCTTCAATGAACGCAGCAAAAAAGGAAGGAAAAAGAACAAGTGAGCAAGTAAGCGAGCAAACGGTAGAGAGCTGGTGTTTATTTTAGGAATGCTTGTTTTTCACTCTTTCTGTTTGGAGGAAAATCTTGAATGAAAATGCCGTATACGTTCATGAAAATTCCATCTGACCGAAAATGGGTGATTTATTCGAGCGTTTAAAATGTCGTTCCACGAAATCGCCAGGGAGAAATGAGCTGAGCCGATTCGATCGAGGACCATACATTTAAGAAAATAGGAGAGGTCATGGTTAGATGTGGTCAATACTTGCATCAGTATTTCTGTTTCCTGAACGCCGCTAACCGTTCGCAATGTTTATCATTTTCAAAAACAAAAGAACTATGTCAGATGGTTTTTAAAACAATAATTCAATAAAAAAGGAATTTCGATTCAGTAAAACCCATTGATGATTTGTCCACGTTTGAGAACGGTATATTGGCGCGTACTTATTATGTATTTTCTACACCGTAATACATACACTGATGGACAAAAGTATTCGACACAAGCTAAATCATCGCGTTTATGTAAATTTACA
>NC_073691.1:102775035-102819929 GCF_029784155.1 Uranotaenia lowii | reverse complement strand
AAAATATGCACCCGATTCCGAAATAAGTTTATTTAAACAATTATTGTTTCACACTATGCATTTTTACGAGTTCATGTTCCAATTTTATTGTCCTTTCTGAGCACACATGTAAAACCATAGCCGAAAATAGTTTGTATTGGTTTCGAATGTAAACAACTCATTTCATCTTCAAAAAAGTCCGCGCTTGGTGGCCTGGCAACTGGATCTCGAATGAGGAACTACATCGCCGGTGTCATCAAAGGCCGCTAGAAATCGAGATTCGAGAACGTAAGTGGAGATGGATTGGGCACACGCTGCGAAAAGATGAAAACGAGATTTGCAGAGAGGCGCGGGACTGGAATTACATCGCTGGACGATCTCTGGAATCGGATTACTTCTTCCCATGCAAGTATGGAAGCTAAAATTGAAGCTAAAATAGATTCTTGCAACTCCGAACTCGGTGCAAGAATCAATGCATTGGAAAATCAGATGTCTTCCTTTAAAAGTGAGAGTTCCGATTGCATTGCTTTGATTAACAGCACGATCCAAACAATGTGTTCCGAAATATTATCAGCCCAACAGTCGTCTGAACGCATAGCAAGATATCATGAAATCATCATCTCTGGTGTACCATACCAGAAAAACGAAGACCTTCAAATAATGTTTCAACGTATGGCTACAAGTTTCAACTATACCGAACCACCTCTTGTTGAATTGAAACGGCTTGCTCCTCATCCCATTGAAGCCGGTACAACACCCTTAATACTCTGCGAGTTTGCTTTCGCTGCTCGATGAATGAGTTCTTCAGACGGTACATTGGCCAACGGTCACTTTCTTTGCGGGTCATCGGTTTCGATTCAGATGCTCGAATTTACATAAATGAGCATCTCACTCCTGCTGCTCGAGAAATATGAAAAGAAGCTCTGAAGTTGATGAAGAACAAAAAGCTTGAAAAAGTCAACACAAGGGACGGAGTGGTTTTCGTCAAAGTGACCGGTAGAGGAGAAAAAATGATACCTGTGGATTCAGGGGATGAACTCTCTACGTTAACCAGCTAAACCTTTCCTAATAAAAATTATTCTCTTCCTTCCCAAGCCCTTTCCTTTCATCCCATGTCTCTATCCACTCCTAAAAGTTAAAAAAAAAAACAGCTAAACCTTTCCTAAAAAGATCTTCTATTCCTCCCCAGTTCCTCTCCCAGCTTCCCATGTCTCTATCCGCTCCTGGAAGTCAAAATCTAAAAACTAAAAACAAGTAAACCCTCTTCTTGCAATCTCATCTTCCTTCACTGCTTCCCTTGTCTCCTATCCCGCGCTATCCGTGACTCCACTTACCCTCCTGAAAGTTTAACTCCCTGGAGGAAATCACCGTGATCATGCTGCCGCCTGCGAAATATCATCTATTGGTCAACTGTATGTCGTCGTTGTTGTTGCTGGTGATCGTTGTTGCTGGTAGTCGTTGTTGCTGGTGGTCATTGCTGCTGTCATTGCTGCTGCTGGTTAAGGCCGCCGAATCTGATGAACCTAATCCAGCCCTGGAAACTAGTCGCTGGAGGCCGTCGACAAACGAGCCGTCGTAGGTGCTGTGCCAGATCTGGTTGGTATTGGCTCGTATACTGGCGTGCATATGGTAGATGGCGACAACACTGGGAACGTGTTCGAGATGGTGTGAACAGACCACTTAAGGTTATATGATGATTTTTTTTGTGTATCTCCAAATTCATGGAATATTGTTATTATAATTACTTATCCACAATTTTTGGTGTGAACTCAAAAATATTTTGCTAAAATACTGTATTTATACTGCTTTTGCTTCCCTTCTACAAAGATCGAAAAAAGTTTAGAAGCCATAGAATAGAAAAAATATGTTGGTTAGATGAAGTTAAGAGAAGCTTGCTTAAATCGTGTGTTGGTTTAGAAAAAATAAATAGAAAATAGAAAATTTGGAGCAATTGGGTTTATTTTAATATTTGCTACGGTGCGTCGCGATGGTGGTTATCGGTAGTGAAATGGGTGAAAAAAAAAGTTATGTTCGGAACATTATAATTATTCCCGATTCCGATGAGTGTTGTGGGCGGAAATTTTCAAATTGATTTAGGTGGCTGTTATAATGAGTGAAATTAGTGATGTCTTTTACCATCCGAGAATGAACCGCCGAGACATGTCCGAACATGTCTGCCTCAGTCCAAACAAATTTGGAACGCGAAAAACAGAGAACGCACATCTGCGCATGCGCGTTTTCTGTATAGGATGGCGTAGGCGCATATTCTGGATCGAAGCAAGCGATGGACGGCAGCATGGAAAAAACTCAAACCAAACCTGGTGAGGCAATTCCGATTATCTTTTTTCTTTCTCGTTTTTCCTGCTTCTTTCGTTTTAATTTTCTCAATAACATGCCTATCAGGCGCAGAGAGGCAATTTTCATTATGAGTTATTAATCATGTTTTCTTGATAATCTTCTATCATTTGGGTCGTTAGATTCAACTAGTTAGCATAATTCTTCACGTAGCATCAAAATGAAATACTAATTGAAACTATAGGGATTCAGTATAAGCTGTAACGACGCCATGCATCTTAGATAAATTACTCCAGAGAACAAATTATTGTTATTTTTTCTAGTTTCTAGCTCGTTGCACAATTAAATATCGAATAATTGTTCTTTATTTAAATCTTCTTCTATAAGCTGCTCAAAATTAACATTTTTATTATGTTATTTTTTTAGTCTAAATAATTGTTTTAGTGTTACACAGTTGGTAAAAATGGTAAAATATCCAGGTAAAGGTAAGCCTTGAGTGTTTTGAAAAGGTAAGTTTGATACTTTGCTATTGCATTACATATCGTTTCATTTATAATTTTAAATATATAACTATAAGAACGTTCAATCAGTTGCCAGCTGGGCAGGTATCTACACGCATGCGGAATACCTGTCGAAGATTCATAACACTGAGAATGTTATGAATTTTATACGGTTGCGAAACTGTTTGCCGTTCTACAAATAAGACATACACACACACGAAATTCATTCATTACATGACAGTTCACACGAAACCATGGTGTCGGGTATGTGCTAATTTGCATTGAAGATTGGCCGAACTTATAATCTAAAGAATGCAATTGAGCGCATACGTTGGCGAAACTGCGGTGAATCCGTGCACCCATGGTGGATTATCTACATACATACATACATACATAGAATAGAAAAAATATGTTATTATATGAGAGTAGAATATTGCTGATTTTTATTCTGACTGTAGTTTCTTCTTGATTTTCGATTCATTAATGCGCTTAGATCCCAATGATTAATCCTCAAAGAAATAATGCCACTTCGAGCAACGATCCCAGATAACCAGAAATCGTAAAGAAGTGTTCATTGTAAATTGTATAAGCATCCAGTTTATATTGGAATTGTATAAACATCATGTTGTAGCTAAACCAAGTTATATTTTATCGTTTATGGTATGTATAGTTCATCATATACAATAACATTTTGTTAATCGTATAGAAAGATCAATAAAGTTGTTTTAAATCGCAGTAGAATTGTGTAAAGCTCAATTTTTAATCCCACTGTACAATTAAGCAATCTTTCATGCTTGCGATCTATGATGACATATTATTTCCATGAAAGGTCGTACAGTAATTGTACGAACATCGTATAATGGAATTTAAACAATCTGCAGATTATCGAATTGTTTAACAGTACAGTAAATAGCCAGCTTAGATCGCCATTTCAGAATACAATTATTGATTGTAATAAAATCGTCTATGAGATAGGTTAAAGTTGTATATCAAAAAACGACATCTATAAATAGATTTGGAGTCCGATTTTTTTTGCACTAATCATTAAATTCTATTGTATTTATGTTCACGGCGATTCACAGTAAAATCGTAATGAGGGAAACATATAATTGCTTTGGGATACAGTAACAATAAATTGTATTAAATGGTGAAGAAAGTTGTACAAACCTCAGGCTACCTGCAAATGGAAATTGTAATCAAATTGTAAGACAGGCAATAAAAAGTTGTAAGTTGTACAACCCTAAGATTTTATGCAAAGCAAAGTTGCTATCAAATTGTTGAAAACGCAATACAAAGTTATATATTTTCAAGGTGAGCAAAGTTTGGTCCGTATATTGCCTCCACTTTGGTACGTACAGGCTCATATAGAATATTCTATACAACTTTTCCAGATTGTACAAAAGTGTGTATATCTCAGAATTAACTGAAATTTACAGACCAAAATGTTCACTAGGATATATCTAGAGCTGTATTAAGTGCCGCCCTGCCATGTAATAAATTGAATTTTTGTCACATTAATGTACAAAGTTTATGTGCGCGTCGTCTGTCTAAGTTTCAAGAGCTAAAGAACCTCTTTTCGAGTAGTAAACTTGATATTATCTGCATGTCGGAGATATGGCTTGACGAATCCATCCGGGACTCAGTTATAACTTTTGAAGGCTATAAACTGATTCGAAATGACCGTAATAGACATGGAGGACTTTGTATTTATATTAAAAACCATCTAAAATTTAAAATACTGTGTAATTCGAATAGTTACAATAACATTGGTTTTGGTGAAACAGAATATTTATTAATTGAAGTTATTTGCAACGACAACAAATTATTTTTTGGAGCTTCTTATAATCCACCGAAAACAAACTGCTCAGAAATTATTTTAAATAATTTTCAGCAGTTTGCAATTAATTACAAAAGTGCCTTTTTTATTGGTGATTTCAACAGTGATTTATTGAAAAATCTCAATAGGATCAAGCAGTTCAAAGATACACTTGAAAGTTTTTCATTAACTTGCATAAACAGCGAGCCTACATTTTTCTACAACCAAGGATGTTCTCTTTTGGATCTTCTGATAACTGATTCGCCTGGAGCAGTTTATCGTTTCAACCAAATTTCCCTACCAGGAATTTCTAAACACGATTTAATTTTTGCTTCGTTGAACTTTTCAAGCACTCCTGAATGTGAGGGTTGTTGGCACCGTGATTATACAAATTTTAATAACGAAGTTTTTAACCTTCTCGAAAACGTTGATTGGTCGCCGTTTTTAAGTATTAATAGTTCCGATATACTTCTTGAAATATTAAATACATTTTTATCCGAATTGAATGATTCTTTTTTTCCTCTTAATATACCAAAGTGAAAAAAATGTATGGTTTACTCAAGAAATTCAAATAGCTATTATCAATAGAGATTTAGCTTATAGAGCTTAGAAATGATCTAAGTCTTTTGAAAATAGAAACAATTTCAGAGTTCTAAGAAATCGAGTGACCTATATGATTCAGAAAGCTAAAACAAAATATGATCGAAAGGAACTTAATACGAATTTGCCACCAAGAAAGTATTGGCAAAACATTAAAAGTTACGGCTTATCTAAAAATCAAATCAATTCTTTTCACCCTACCAGCTCAGCAACAGAAATAAATGAATATTTCTCCACAAATTTTACTCTAAGCGATTCAGAAGAGCGTTTTCTAAATGGTAGCTCTAATGGTTTTGCATTCAGAACAGTTTTTGAACTTTGAAATAATTGATGCAATTTCCTCAATCCGTTCTGATGCTGTTGAACTTGATAATATTCCCATTAAATTGGTAAACATTATTTTTCCATTTATTTTACCTGTTTTGTCTCACTTTTTTAACACAATCATCGATACTTCAAACTATCCAGATAAGTGGAAAAAAGTGAAGGTTATTCCTATTCCGAAGAAAAGCAACTCCACTGATATTACGAATCTTAGGCCCATTAGCATTTTAAGTTCGATTTCTAAAATTTTTGAAAAGTTATTAAAACAGCAAACTATGCAATATTTGAATGAAAACAATTTCCTGGCACATTATCAATCAGGTTTTAGATCATTCCACAGTACCGAGACAGCACTAAAGAAGGTTCGCAATGACATCGCTAAATCGATTGACCAAAAAGGTATTACTATATTGTTGCTTATTGATTTTGCCAAAGCTTTTGATAGAGTTTCTCACTCTAGACTGATTAACAAGCTCATAACACAGTTTTACTTTTCAAAGACAGCTGCTGTTCTTCTGAAATCTTATTTGCAAGGAAGGTTCCAAGCTGTATCAATGGATAATGATTTTTCATCTTTTATTCCAATTGAATCGGGTGTGCCTCAAGGCTCTATATTGGTCCGATATTGTTTTCACTTTTTTATCAACGACTTACCTTCGGTGTTAGAACATTGCTCAGTTCATCTTTTTGCAGATGACGTGCAAATATATTTAGAGTCTGATAGCAACTTTTGTGTTTCGGAATTAGGAAGAAAGATCAACTATGATCTAGAAAAGATTTATCAATGGTCAGTTCTCAATTTACTACCAATAAATCCTTCTAAAACGAAAGCGATATTGTTCAGTAAATTAAAAAAACCTGTACCAAAGCCTACACTATTTTTCAACAACTCTGAGATATCATTCTACGGTCATGTTGAAAACCTAGGAATCATTTTCGAAAGTAATCTTCCTTGGAACCGTTTTATTTCAGCTCAGTGTGAAAAAATCCATGGCTCTTTGAAGAAACTAAATTTAACTACTAAATATTTAGATGTCCATACGAAACTAAAACTGAAATGACTGAAATCACTTGCACAGGTAGTGTGAGTTTGTGTTTTCCAATACTGAACTTTCTATGAAGCCAGTCATAAAAGTTTTTTTTGACAAAGGTTTGATTTGCGTTCTGAAAATTGATCCTAAAGATTAGTCAACTGGTCAGTATTAAACATTGCAGATAAAATTTCGTCGAGATTGCAGTGTGCTGTCGGAATTTTCAATACATTTGAAACACACTATATAACTGGGGAAATTTGCTGTTTTCTGTTCAAAAACTACTGTTTAAAAGCATAAGAAGTTGTTGAAAAAAAACTGATGGTTGTAGTAGGAACTGACATTATCGTGCGAAATTTTCCGCATTATCGTAATCCTAATAATGTTCTAACACCAAACAAAGTAAATAGCAGCTTGATATGATGTTTGAAATGGTAATCCCTTCTGTAAAAATAAACCAATGAAGAGCCTAGTAGTACGGAGAGGATTGCCTAAACTTTGAATGTCTATCGTAGTCAGTTTTTTTCGGCTTTTAAATAAAACGTGAACTGCACATATATGTCACCGTTGATTGGTTATCTTTCGACTACAGCTGATAAATCGGCAATTCAAATAAAATATTAGGAAAATTTTAAAAAAATACTATTTTTCTATGATCTGACACCATATTATTGTCTATGACCGGACAAGAAAATATTCAAAATCAAAAATGATTTCAATTTGAAACTTTCCTTTTATCATCTCTATAACAACCTCAAATGATTAGCAGAAGGTAAGTATTCCAAAACAACTATATTTTGGTCCTCAGAGAAACTTTAAATTGTCCGGTCCGCTGTCCGTTCATAGAAAATTTTTCTCTAGTTTTTTCTTAACAAATGTTTCTTTCTGGTTTGTCAAAAAAACATTTATGACATCAAAAACTCGTACTCACAGATTTGTACAAATGATTTGAGTCATTTTGCTACGTTTTTGTGCCATTGGCTACAACCTTCGGTAAAGTGAAAAGAAGTGAAAAGAAGAAAAGAAAAAAAAACAAAAAAAATGGTGGCAACCTTTCTGAAGTAATTCGTAGTGTCCGGCCATAGACAATACTTTTTGAAATGAGTAAAAACATTCATTAAATTATTTCTCTTACCACATGAATATGTTGCAAATTTTTTTTCCGTAATATACCGTCAAACGGGGCATCTTGAAACAGCACGGTTAGATGCAACATTTGTATACAACAACACTTATTCAATTTTCATTTTAATATGATGTAACTAAGTTAACATTTTATGATAACAAAAAGATGATGACATAGTTTCTCACATCGTGAGAATGTTTTTCCACAGTCTGTGGGTTTTCAAAGTTTTGGATTCTCATAGAAAATTTAGAAAATCGAGCAACAGATGTACAATTTTTTACATTTTTCGATGCCGTAAAAACTTTACCCAGTATGACGGGTTGGCATCATGATATCACTTACAAGTTTAATATTGCTTTTATTATCCTATACCAACACTGTTGGTGTAAAAATATTTTTCGGACAATCACCCAACATTTTTAAATAAATATTATTATAATTCAGCTACTACTCTGGGATGAAATGCATCAGAATGTATGTAAATCAAAGATTCAACTGCTAAATCTCATTTCTATGTGCTGGAATATGAATGTTTTGAAGTATTTTTTACCCCTAAATGTATGAAGAATCCTTATGATTTTCTTTAAACACATTTTCGACAGAAAAATATAAAATTTAATTCGAAGAAAATAACAAATTAATGCGATTGATGCTTTACACGTTATAACATCACAAATATATCAAAAACTATAAATTGTCAAATGTTTTCATTTGATTTTTCATTAAAAACAAAGTTTGTTGTCCCTTACTCATTTTTACTCATTGGGGTAAAAGTCGCATGTTTTTGTAAATTTGAAAATAACTGGTGAAACCAATAATTTTTCTGACTACGTCAGTTTGATGTCCCACCAAACTTAAAACTTTCGATGTGCAAGTGGTATGATTATCTGTGGGTGGACTGGGTAAAGTTTTTAGAATCCATTGAAGTTGAAAAGTGTTGCATGATACCCCAGTTGACGGTAGTTAAGGAATCATAATATTGATGCTCTTGAAATCAGCAGAGGGACCAATATTTACAAAAATATATTTATTGCTATAAAACCTTAAGTGTCTGGTAGTAGACAAATTCCCCGTATAGTTCCGAAATTGCACAATTCTTGAAAAGTTTTGATAAAAGCCAGGATATTCGAAGTTCGAACCTCGACCTGCCTGTTGAGTTGCTTGTACTATACCACAGATACCTGATGCATTGAAATGAGAACCTCAAAATTCCAATAAAATCTTTCAAAGCAGACAAAAAAGAAGAGTTAGATATCAAAGCTATATCTGAGCGAGATATTATTAACTCGTTGAGATATTTAGGTTTGAGTCATAATTTTGATATGATTTCCTAATCGGGATAACGTTTCAAAGATTGAAAATCAATCGGTTTAGAGCAGAATCAGTCATTGAAGTTTTTTCTCAAACACCAAATCCGATCCTAAATTTAATACAATAATATAAACTTTCTTTATGGAACACCATTAAAAAAAAATTTTTTTTTCTTCAAATATGTCTTTATTTGTATCAATTCATCATAACATTTATATCACATTATTACATTAAATTAGATGTTCAGCTCAATAATGAACTGTTCAGAGCCATACAGTTAACTAGAAAATAAAAATGTATTTATAAGACTTGAATTTACTTAGCGCAATCAAGTATTTAATGTAAAAGAACATCCTGTAACGGCAAAAATATTTTAAATTTAAAACTAAAAACTATCCTAAAATCAAACTAATTATAAAGAGAATGAATCTCTGCGATGAAAGACTGCGTCGATTTTCCTTTGAAGTTAGAGATGATTTTGTTGGCCATCTCTTCGATCGATTCAATGCCCGCAATCCGATGAAGATCTTCGGTGCGTTGCCAAGGTGAAAGCCGCAAAATCATTTCCATAACTTTGTTCTGAATCCTCTGGATTGCTTTTTTCCTCGTCGCGCAACAGCTAGACCAAATCGGAACTGCATACATTAACGCTGGTCGGAACACCTGTTTGTAGATTAGCATCTTATTTCTCTGGTACAGTCGGGATTTCCTGTTGATGAGAGAATAAAGAGATTTAGTATATTTATTACATTTAGATGGAATATCTTCAATGTGATTTTTAAAAGTAAAATTCCGATCAAGCGTGAGTCCCAAGTACTTCACGTGATCAGACCATTCTTATGATACCCCATTAAAAGTTATGGAATGATTTTCATTAGGTTTTAAAAAATTTGCTGATCAAATAAGTTGAGTTTTGGAAGCGTTAGTAGAAATTTTCCACATTTTCAAGTAATTCAAAAAGGTATTTAAATTTAGTTGCGATCTACTGCGCACCACCCGTAAATTGCGACCTATGGCTGAAGCATGGTTGGTCCGCACTTCTCAAATCCGACAGTGCGCCGTGTAAATCGCACCGTTATCTTCTACGATTTGTAGAGCACCACACTTCATTCCGAAATGCTCTACGCTCGTTTCCGAGTACAGCCAAAGCCAAGTGCCGAGCAAAACCGGTGCCCCAATGGCAACAATACTGTGTGAGCAGGAAAAATCCCGAAACACACAACTAAAGTGCATTTTTCTTCCTCTTCCTACCGCAGTAGGCAAACAAACAGCACGAAATGATATTGCTTCTTTTTCTTCCTTTTTTGGTTAGGAAAGAACCAAGCCTACTGAATTGCTTTAGCGCTGCTCCCCTACACTTAATGTGATGATTTTTTTTTCTCTTGCTCTCACCCTGGCGAAGCCTTCTATGCTCCTAGATTGGGTGTGCGCTTGGCGTCTTAACAGAGCAGGGCAAGTGTTTCAGAACGAAAAGTTCACTGAGTTGCACTTTTCAAGCCGCTCGGGGAGGAATAGACAACTATGGCTGAAAGCAAAGTATCATCAGGAAATAATTTTCAACTTTTTCCTTCTGGTACATCAGAAGTAAAAATCTATTTGGCATGGATGCTCATTAGCACCAGGAATGATGAAAAACGTTTTCAGAATTTTGGTTGACCCCTTCTAAAGGGGGTCATCCATACACGACAAATATTGTTTTCGCGTTATTGACGTTATTTTTCGTCGGATCGTGATGAAAATTTGCACATGAGGATTTTGAAAGATAGGAAATCGATTTCAGGTATTGAATTTGGGGTCAAGGGTCGGCAAAAGGGGTCGTCCATATTCACTTTTCAATATTTTTGTGATATTGACGTTAGTGTACATCGGATTGAGATGAAAATTTGCGCTCGGATGTTTTTAGGGACGGGCAATCGATTGCCGGTATAAAATTATGTGTAAGGGGTCAGCCAAAGGGGTCGTCCATATTCACTGATCGCTATTTTTGCGATATTGACGTTATTATACATCGGATTCAGATGGAAATTGGTACACGAGAGTTTTGAATGACAAAATCGATTTCAGGTATCGAATTTAGTGTAAGGGGTCGGCAAAAGGGGTCGTCCATATTAAACTTTCAATATTTTTGTGATATTGACGTTATTATTCATCGGATTGACACGAAAATTTGCGCTCAGATGTTTTTAGGGACATGCAATTGATTGCTGGTATCAAATTTTGTGTAAGGGACCAGCCAAAGGGGTCGTCCATATAAACTGTTCGCTTTTTTGCGATATTGACGTTATTATACATCGGATTCAGATGAAAATTGGTACACGAGAATTTTTATTGACGTGCAATCGATTTCAGGTATCAAATTCAGTGTAAATGACCGGCAAAAGAGGTCATCCATATAACCTTTTAATTTTTTTGTGATAGTGACGTTATTATACATCGGATTGAGGTGAAAATTTGCACATATGAGTTATTAGGGACAAACAATTGATTTCACTTATCCAAATTACAAACAGGGGTCGGCCAAAGGGGTCGTCCATATTAACTATTCACTGTTAATGCGGTATTGTCGTTATTATACATCGGGTTCAGATGAAGATCGGCACACGAGAGTTTTGAGGGACGAGCAATGGATTTCTGGTTTAGAATTCAGTGTAAGGGGGCGGCAAAGGGGGTCGTCTTTATTAACCTTTCAATATTTTTGCAATATCGACATTATTTGACATCGGATTGAAAATATGCACACGGTAGTTTTCGGGGACGGGCAATCGATTTCAGATGTCAAATATTTTGCCAGGGGTCGACGAAAGGGGTCGTCCATATTAATTTGTTTATCACTGTTTTCACCAATATTGACATGTTTATGCAATGGATTGCTTTGAAAATTTGCACATGGGAATTTAGAGGGAAGGGCAATCGATTTCAGATATCAATGATTCTATAAGAGACGATCAAGTCGATATTTATGCACGGGGTTTTTTTTTTTGACACGGTCAATTGATTTCTGATTTCAAATTTAGTAGCAGACGACAGACAAGTGATCGTCCAATATTTTGGCAGTAATAATTGCCAAAATATTGGACGAACAATGAATTCGGAAGTGCATTTGGAAAATGTTCGGCAATTGACTTTTATACAAACTGTTCATGACATATTCCAAGTTGAAAGCGAAACGGAGTTCGTATGGGATCAGCTAGTATATAAAAAGCAATTTCTGTGGGTTTGTTTGTTTGTTTGTTTGTCCTCTATAGACTCAGCCGTTTTAAGAGCTAGAGAGCTGAAATTTGGCATGGATACTCATTAGGACTAGGAATGATGAAAAATGTTTTCAGATTTTCGGATGACCCCTTCTGAAGGGATGATTGCACTTCGCACCTGAACGTACAGCGGTCGGGTTTCGTTATTGATTGTATATCGATTGATATCGATTATCGATCGTTCAATTCGTCGCTAAAATACAGATCACCTCGCATCGTGCTTGCTGTCAAAACAGTGCAGCAACATCATCAAATTGGAATCTCACCAATGCGCAATGCATATGGCGAATCATGTTGGTCTTCGATCAGGAGTGAATGGATCAGGCAGTGAGTGAGTGATACACGTATTATGTTTGATTTGAAACATAGCAAATTAATAAATTTATTTGTTTTCATAACGTTTTTTAACATCAGTATGATCAAAATCAAATTTTAGTTGTGTTTGTGAGGGAAAGATGTTCACTTTCACCGTGTTTTTCAATTTTTACAAGTTCTCTTTTTAAACTGTCGTCCGTCACGTTAAAGTGACTGAGAATTTATGGTGTCCCGCACAACTGTTTGATTTTTCTCGTCCTGCAAAAAAATAATTTTTTATTTCATATAAATCAGGCAGATACTGAGTGAGCGACATACAGAATGGATCAGTATCTCACTAATCTCCGATATGCGATGTTTGCAAAACCGATGATTCTGAATGATGCGACTCGGTTTGCATAGCTGATTGGAGCGCTGATCGAAATTGCATACCAGCCAGGTGAAGCAGTTGCGAGATGCGCTATCCCATCATACGATCTGAATGTTTCCAACAGGAAACGCATCCTGAGTGTTTGTTTTAATTGATTTTCGGAACACTGGCTTGTGATATAGCTCAGTTGTCTCCTGAGCCGATGTCCGTGAGTTCGAGCCCAAGAGTAAACATCGAGCACAGTTGTACCGGATAAGTTTTTCAATAACGATCCGCCAACTGCAACGTTGATAAAGTCGTGAATGTCATAAAGATGTTAAAACGACTATAATCGAAACAAAAAAAAATAGTTTACTTAAAGAAGGAAGCAAACTAATTGGTCGATAACTTGAAGGCTCTGAAGCACTTTTTCCAGGTTTCAAAATTGGAGTTACTTTGGCATTTTTTCATTTATTGGAAAAATATGACAAGTGAAAACATTTATTGAAGATTTTAACAAAAAAAAAATTAAAGTGCTTTCAGGCAACTTTTTAATAAGAACATAGAAAACCCCATCTTCCCCCGGAGCTTTCATATTTTTAATTTTTTTGAAAATCAATTTAAGTACAAAATTTGTCTCACAAGAAATTTCAAATGCATTTTGTTTAGAAAAAATATCAGAAATTTGAGCATAAACTGGACTTACAACGTTTAAATTAAAATCATGAGTAGACTCAAACTGCAATAAAGAAATTGTAAATAAGGATCCCTAGTTCGTTGATATTGGCGTCGACGAATGTTTTCCAGTCGTATCAAAAACTGAAGATCATCATCGATCCAAAATTGATTGAATTTTTGATTCAATTTAGGTATTGACGCAGCTTTAGCATTGACTATTGAAGTTGTCAAATTTTCTACAGCCAAATCAATATCTTTTATAAAATTCAGTGGAACGTTTACATCTAAATTACGTTCAAAAAAATTCTTATACCGCACCTAGTCAGCTTTTTGAGAGTTAAATGTTGATTTTAAAGGGTTTTCAATGGGACTTTGTGATAAAGAAAAAGTTACTGGAAGGTGGTCTGAATCGAGGTCCAACTACCACGAAATTGGAACGATTTTCTGAGTTGTTCTCCGTCGACTTGGTCTTTCCGACATTGATTTTGAGACCAGCTGCCTTGGAGCTTTCGGTGAGGTCGTCGAGTTTGCTCTGCATGTGTTGTTGTGTTTGGGCGAGCAAAACAATATCGTCTGCCAGGTCAAGGTCGTTCAGTTGCTCCATTGTTGAAGTTTCCACGGCAATCCTCGATTTGGTCTATAGTCAATCGATCCAGTCAGAATCTCATCCATTACGATGAGAAAAAGCAGCAGTGGCAAAATACACCCTTGTCTCACTCCAACAGTTACCGGGATTGGTTCGGACAAGACACCGTCGTGCAAGACTTTGCACAAAAATGCCTTGTACTGTGCTTCGATGAGATGGACTAGTTTCTCTGGGACCCCTCGTCGTCTTAGAGCAGCCCAGTCGGCCAGGAATGTTGCAGTATCCCAAATGTCAGCGAAAAGACGGTGCAACATTTCTGCTGACAAGGCGGAGTCGGCTTTGAGCATTTCAGCAGGAATGCAATCGATTGCAGGCGCTTTGTTGGATTTCATGTCCTTGATTGCCGCTTCTATTTCAGCCAGCGAGGGCGCTTCCGAGTTGACGCCATTAATGCGACTTACTGTGGGCGCCTCGTGCTGCGGGTTCTGTTAGCCATCGCTATTTGTAACTCGGAAGAGTTGTTCAAAATGCTCAGTCGAACGCTTGAGCTCATCTGTTCGATCTGTCAGCAGCTGACCTGCTCGGTCTTTCAGCGGCATTCTTGCATTAGTCCTTGCACCAGTAAGGCGGCGAGAAATATCATATAATAATCGGATATCTCCAATGGCGGCGGCTCTTTCTCCCTGTTCGGCTAGGAAGTTTGTCCAGGCTCTCTTGTCTGGTCTACAAGCTCGTTTAACTGCCTTTTCCAGCACCGCATATCGTAAGCGGGCGGCTGCTTTGGCTGACCGGTACATGCCTGTTCAATTCCGACTTTCGGCTTTCTCTGATCATCGATCATCCTCCAGATTTCATCCGACATCCATTCCCTTCGTCTTCCACAAACTTTACCGAGAGTACCATGGCTCGTCGTGATAAAGGCATTCTTGATTCTACACCACTGTTCTTCGACTGTTCGGCAGTTCCGAAGCTCGGGATTCAAGCTGTTCAATGTATGCCCTTTTCACCTCTGGATTCTCCAATGGGCGGACGTCGTATCGACATCCGACTTTCTCCTCTGGCCGCTGGACACGAGGACAATCAGTCGTATCTCACCAAGGACGAGATGATGGTCAGATGCAATGTCTGCGCTTCGTTTATTGCGGACATCAATAAGGCTCCTTTTCCATTTTCGGCTGATACAGATGTGGTCAATTTGTTTTCTGTTTTGCCATCTCGGGACACCCAAGTGACCTAATGTGCTGGTCGATGGGGGAAGAGAGATCCACCGATCACCATGTTGTTGTTGCCACAAAATTCTACAAACAGCTCTCCGTTTTCGCTCATCTATCCTAGACCATGGCGCCCTATGATGCGCTCAAAGTCCTGATTATATCGGAGCCAATCTTTGCATTGAAGTCGTCTAAGTAGATTTGAATGTCACCCTTCGGAATTTTCTCTACCACGCTGTTCAATTGACTGTAAAACTGCTCTTTCTCCTGTAAATCGGCAACGTCAGTTGGATCATAACACTGAACCATTGTAAGGTTTCTAACCCGTGTTCTGAATCTGGCTACGATTATTCTTTGGTTTATCGATTCCCTGTGTCTTGTGTTCTCCAGGGTTAGGCCAAATGTCGTCGCGTCGCGTCAGCTGTCAACGCCGTCGTTAAGTACTAAAACGTTGACGCGACGCACTCTACAATTTTCGCACCACAATATAGCGTCCACTGACAGGGCTAACAGGGAAATATTGAGACAAAACTCGGCAAACTCCAACACAAAATGTTTCATTCATTATTATTTTTTATTTTTGAAAAACGGGAACTTACAAATCAAGCTAATATATATAATAAATGCTATATGATTTCATCAATATGTCAAATATATTATATTTTTTAAAATAAATTTCAATGACGTTTCTAACAAATTTGTATCATAGATGAAATAAAATTACAATGATATGATTTTTGAATCTGTTTGTGTCAATCTTTGACGAAAAATATGAAAAACAAATAGTTCGAACCTTGCTGACGCGCTTGAATTTTGATTTTTTTCAAAACCAAAACGTCGACGCTGGAAAACGCTGCCGTTTAGAACAAGTTTTGCGTTTTAGTACAATGCCTTCACTGACGCGACGCACCATTGTGGTGACTCAAACGGAAAATGGCATCCTCAAAATTAAATGTCAACGCGACGCGACGACGGACGGGCTATTGTGCGGCCGCCTTAGGCATTTCGTCCACCCAACCAAAACCAAAAACAGTCCTTCTCAGGACTATAAAATAATTAAGAGTATTGAATTGAAAAAATCCTGTCGGCAGCCTGTTGGTTGCTACCTTTTGTGCGTATAAACGGGCCCAGCGTGATCTTTGGAATGTGAAAAAGTTTTATTTCCAATTTAAAAGGTTTTCATTCATTGTGGTCATCCGCCCTCTTCGAATACAAACGAAAGTTAGTTTACCCGTCCCTAATTCATTTAGCTGAACCTTATCTTTAAAATCTAAACGAACCCATCGTGGAAGAGCATCAGGTTTGTTTTATAAAAACTATTTGTTCATCTTTTTTCTATAAATTTAATGGTCCTGCAAAGGACATTTTTTCATTCAATTTCATTCAATATTTCATCAAAAACAATTTAAGACAATATTATTTTCTCAATTAATCCACCCGAAGTACGATCCAAGAAAAAAGCAACAACAACAAACAGTTAAAGGTGAGAAAAATCTGTTGGACTCTGGAAACTGCTTTGGGTAGTTTTTCATCAGATAATCGCATATATTTGTGTAGATAAAATGTTAAGACATTTTGAGAGCTGTTTTTAAAGATTTAAAGGGTTCTAAGAGCTTTTTTCGGAAGTTTTGAAATCTGGGCTTACCGAATTTTGTAGTATCCGGCTCACAGTTTAAACCTTTTCTACAATAATTCGCTGGCTGATTTTATTATAAATTGCTTCATGTGTTAATAACAGCAATCATTTACATAATTGGTGATAAAAAAAAACTTATTAACTAAACAAATATTCAAAAGTGCGTTCAAAAATATTATTTGGGAAAAATTTCAATCGAATTCCCAAGGAAAACTTGCTCATCAAACATCTCTCTCTAACACGGACATCAAAAGGAAAGGCTATAGGGCTTTGTTCTCAACATCATCTAATGTGAAAGTGTTCAAGTGTTGCTGAAACGAGAACTTTCCTATACGTTGCTGCTGACTGGCATAGCTCAAGCATCCCCTGCTGCTGATGTATCGCCCCCGATGTGGTCCAGTCCCTGTTGATGCTGTGTTGCAGCTGCTCTGCCCTTCCTTGGTTTGCCTCGTCTCACCTTAGCCCTTGTTTGCCTGCCGCTGTTTGGCTTTCATCCTGTCTCGGTTGGTGCCTGTGCATGAACATGTGTTTATAGGGTATATGTTTCTGCTGCGATACGGAGGATGACGAATTCCCTTCTTGGCTTCATTAGGAAATCCGGGCACACACTACTAAACTGGCGAGCTTATAGAATTCATAAAGCATATCCTAATTGACAATTTTCGACAATTTTTTTGGTAGCGCGCATTTCGATGCTTGCGGTACTTGTCGTAAGGAAGAGTCCGTTTTTTTGCCAGGAATTAACCAGGCATTCTTCCCTATGGAAAAGCTCGCTTGTTACTTTTACTTTTTCGAATGTAAATACCTTCCCCGTACCTGCATCTGCCCGAGTTCATTTTGCGATAATTGCCAAGGGTGCTTTTCAATGTGAATTTCTGTAGCCACTAAGTTTTTGTTGTGTAACAATATTAAGTTATATCAAAGTACCTTTCAATAATGCGTTGGTTAATATATTCATCTAATTTTTTAACAAAAGTTCAAATGAAAATTGGCTTATGTATTCATTTTTTAATTAAAGGTGAAAATCTCGGGTTAATGTTTAGCAAATTTGGTTAAGGTAAATCACAATACTTTAGGAATATACTTAACTTTTAACATTTTATTCACTGTTAGTCATATCAAAATCCGTTCTTTGAAATCAACTTTTAAAAGAATACTTTAGTACTTCTTTAAATACTGTTTCGAAACATGGGTCGGGCGTATCAGTTGATTTTAAGTTAAATAAATTTTCAGCGAAGATTTTTAAGAGAGCCTTTTAAGAAATTCATGGATTAAATAGTTATAACATATAACCATATAACTTTACGTAATTCTACGAATTACGGTCGTTACAGATACAACCTCTTCAACTTTTTTTTTTTAGTTAATCACCCAGGTGGTAAATCCTTTTTACGGATTGCATTCCAAGGCACGGCAAGCGACCGGTCCCCCCAGTATGCTACTCTGGGTCCATGGGTGCAATTGGAAGACTCATGATACTAAGTACCCCTACGCCATAAAGTCCACCTGGGGCCGCAGACCTGGTTCCCACCTCGAACTGTTTAGTACACTATGCTTCAATAGTGGGAGGTCTATTCGCGCTAATACGCTCCAAGGCAATACTCATTAACGAGACCACTTTAAGCAAAACCTCTCCTCCTTACGACTCGACGCCTGAACTCTCCTCTAACGACTTGAGAACCGACATCTCCTCGCAGTGACTCGAGATTCCCACACAAACCTCTCCTCTTCGCGACTTGAGGCCTGATCTCCCCTCTAACGACTCGAGATCCGACCCCTCCTCGCATCGATTCGAGGCTACCTCTCCTCTGCACGATTCAAGGCCCGATCTCTCCTCTAACGACTTGAAATCTGACCTCTCCTCGCAATGACTCGAGGTGACTACTTGTACCCCTCCTCTTGTTGATAAGGGGGCCTGATCCCTCCTCTTACGACTCGAGACCCGACCCTCATCATAAAGACTCGGGGTTGACCACACAAACCTCTCCACCTGAAGGTTTGAGGCCTGACCTCTCCTCTAACGACTCGACTTTTATCTTAAGGGTTCGAGGTTTGCCACCTTGCCCGTCGTGTGCCTGATCGAGAGCTGCTTACGGGACTTAACGCAACGACTCGGATGATTCCCGACGAAAACGTCATCCTACTCCGATTCGAATGGCTCACCCGGCGACGAGAGCCACTCTACCCATGGGTATTCCCCGAACGTGGAATAACTCTTTCCCAACGATTTCCACTGCGAAGAAGGTCAAGTCTTATCCCCGCAGCTTCTGTCGTTGAGAACCGCCCTACTCAGATACTCCCCGAAGGTGGAGCATCCTACGCACGAACGCGGCGCACCCACGGCATCCGTTACGCAGAAGGTATTGTCTTATCTTTGTAGCTTCAAACCGAGGGGTCGGACGCACTCTACTCGACAGCCCCCGTCGATGGGGTCAGTCTACTCCGACCGATGTCCGGTCTTCTTTATCCCCCTAGGCTGGCAACCCTAGGATTTTTGGCCCGCGGATTTTCCTGCCCGTTGTGTGCCAGATCGAGAGCAGCTTGTCCTGGACTCGCGCCTGTCACGGCACACGTACAGGACTTGGAACGCTACGACTCGGATGTTTCCCGACGGTGACGACATCCTACACCGACTCGAGAGGCTCGCCCGTCATCGAGAGCCTCTCTACCCGTGGGTATCCCCCGACAGTGGTTAACCCTCTTCCTTCGAGATCCGCTACGAGGAAGGTAAAGTCTTATCCCCGCAGTTTCCCTCTTAGGAAGCGGCACTACTCGGATACCCCCCCGACATTGGGGTATCATAAACACGTTCGCGGCGCACCCCTGACCTCCGCTACGCAGAAGATGTTGCCTTACTTTTGTAGCTTCGATCAAGGGATCGGACGCACACTACTCAGATGCTCCCCGTCGATGGAGTCATCCTACACCGTTCGCGGACTGCCGTTGGTTCCAGCTCCTCTGCAGGGCAGTCATGATCCGGGTGAACCCATCGCTGACCGCATGCCAAGTGTTGGAATCCGCACACATCCTCCGTACAAAGTTAACTGCTGTCGTGTTGGGTCCACAGGCGGCAAATATGGAAGTACGTACCGCCGCAAACCTCGGACAAACAAACACCACATGCTCGGGTGTTTCCTCTTCGTCACCACAATCTGGGCAATATGGCGAAGCCACATGTCCAAACCGGTAGTGGTACTTCATGAAGCATCCATGAATAGTCAGGAATTGCGTCATATAGAAGTTCACTTCACCGTGCCTTCTTCCTATCCAGCTCCCGATGTGCGGGATCAGACGATGGGTCCACCTTCCTTTCGTTGACCTGTCCCACAGCTGCTG
Organism: Uranotaenia lowii; assembly: GCF_029784155.1. NCBI lineage: Eukaryota > Metazoa > Arthropoda > Insecta > Diptera > Culicidae > Uranotaenia > Uranotaenia lowii. The sequence goes on along the minus strand of NC_073691.1, from coordinate 102,799,585 downwards.
CCAGTTGGACATCGAGTCCTCATTGGCGAGATCTCGTACATTGGGCGTGTCTTTGTTGTCGTAGCAATAGACATCCTCCTCCAGCAAAACCGAGATGGGCATGACACCCGCTACTACACAGGCGGCTTCGGACGACATGGTCCGGTATCCGCTGATAACCCGCAGGTTCATCAGCCGCTGAACGCTGCTAAGTCGCTGCAGGTTACAGTTTCTTCCCAGGGCCTGCCTCCAGGCCGCTGCTCCGTACCGCAAGATCGATGTGGTCACACTTGCCAGGATCCTCCTTTGGATGGCCGAGGAGTTCGACATCATCCGTGTGAGTGCGGCCGTGGTCTTTGCCGCTCTCTTGCACACGTAGTCGACATGGCTCGTAAAGCTGAGCCTGTCGTCAATCATCACCCCTAGGTACTTGATTGCGCGTTTGGACACGATATTGCATGGTCCAACGGCAATGGTACCTGTTTGGGGTGAGATAAGGTTGGTGATTAGTACCATCTCGGTTTTGTGGTGGGCTAGACGCAGGCACTTGGAGTGCATCCAGCTTTCCACTGCCTGGATAGCTACCGTGGCTAGTAGCTCAACCTCCGCTGTTGAGGAGCCTCTCGCCGAGAGGACTACATCATCCGCAAATCCTACGAGCTCAGCTCCCGATGGGAGGCTCGTTCGTAGGAGTTCGTCGTAAGTAATATTCCACAGAACCGGGCCGAGTATTGACCCCTGTGGAACACCCCCCGAGACCTCTTGTGTACGCAAACCCTCGCCGGTCATATACTGCAGTTGGCGATTGTGGAAGTAACTTCCCACAAGCCTATACAGATATGCCGGGATCCTCATTTGGATGAGCGACGACGCAATCGCTGTCCAACTGACACTGTTGAAGGCGTTCTTAACATCCAGAGTGACCACCGCGCAAAAGCGGAGCCCTTTCCTCTTGGTTAGCCTGGCTCTGTCCGCTACCTCGATGACCGAGCAGATGGCATCTACAGTGCTGCGACCTCGGCGGAAACCAAACTGTTTCCCCGAGAGTCCACCCTCGCTTTCAGTGTATCTCTGAAGTCGGTTCTGAACCTTACCCGCTGTATCCAGTAGACAGATCGGCCGATACGCCGATCGGTCTCCTGGACGCTTACCCGGTTTTGGCAGAAGGACGAGTTTCTGCCGTTCCCACGTGTCAGGAAACACCCGTTCCGTCACGTATCGTTGCAACGATGTTCGGAGCATATCGGGGAACTCCTTGATCGCGGCCTTCACCGCGACGTTCGGAATGCCGTCCGGTCCGGGGGCCTTCCTCGGTTGGAGAGACTTGGCGATCTCGCGAAGTTCTTCCACCGTTATCCGCCCTTCGGCGCTGGTGTCCCAGTCATACGGGACTGTTGGCCAGCGGGTAACATCGTGCTGTGGGAACAGCTCATTTATGATGACTCTCAGTTTATCGGAGCACGTTTCAGGTGGTGCACCCCCACTTTTAGTTCTGCCCATGACTATCCGATAGGCATCACCCCATGGACAGTCGTTGGCGTCACGGCACAACTGCTTGAAACTTCCCCTCTTACTTGCGTTGATGGCCCTGCGGAGGGCCGATCTCGCGCTTGTGAAGAGTGGCCTACGCTCCGTTCGCTCTTCTTGGGTTCTTGCGTTCTGCATCCTGCGCCTTGCCCCATAGCAGTCGGCACGCAGACCCGCAATTTCCTCCGTCCACCAATAGACGGGTGGCCAAGTGCTTTTATGCTTGGCCCTTCTCGGCATCGCTAGCGTTGTTAGCCTAAAGTCCCTATCCCGCGATGAGGCTGCCATCTTGGACTTAACTGGCGGGAGCCGCATTTCATGAATTCAGCCGCTCGCTGTGAGACAGACGCTGTTTGAGCTGCCCCTGACCTGGAGAACAGACGCTCGATTGTTGTTGCACGCCGCCCCTGACCTGGGGAACAGACGCGTGCAGCCACCTGCTCAGTCTGCATGTGACCAAAGCATCCACTAGGGTTGGGTATCTGATCTCCGCTTAGGTTACTCGAATCCCAGCCGGTACCACGGGGAGGTAGGGATAGGAGTTGTGACTAAGAGGTGATATGACCACTATGGGGTCTCGTGTTGCACATTATCCACGTTTACCAGCCAGCAAAACCAACACTACTGATATTATTCGTGTTGGTTCTTTTCCTCATTTGAATTACTTGAGTCGGAGAGAAACCTAACAAACAATATAGTTCGATTGTGATTTCATCCGGTGTTTGATCGCCGATGAGACCAAGAAGTACAACTGTAAAAGGACGATCACTTGTAAAAATTATTATTATTATTATTAAGAGTTTATTATAGAGGATTTTAACTAATATTAGTCCTTTGTCCTCTGAGAGAAAGAAAAAGACATACAAGACATTACAGTTTTCCTTAAAAATTAGCACTTCTCAAATAATCTAACAACTTTTTTTCATTGCTTGGATTCAAAGCAGAGCAAACGTCGTGTCTGATGCCGTTAGTTTTTCTTTCCTGGTCACACATACGGTATGTAAAAAATTGGTGTTTTTTATTATTAAAATAATTTAAAATGTTTCGAAAATCACTAAAAGATTCCGCAGTTCCCCTTCGACCGATCTGAAAAGAAATCTTCACATCCTTGACGGAAGTGACGATTTCTTTCCGAAAGGCATTGAAGTCAGGAATCGTGACCGTAATTGGTGGCACTTTTCGTTTTTAAGAGTATAAGAAAAAGAAGGTTTCTCAGTATTCTTATCAGAATTAAATATGAATATTTCCTCATCTCCGATGTTATGAAGGACATCGAATGAATTGGAAATTTCAACTTTTTTGGCAGATGGGTCTGGATAAGGTTCGGTAATCCGTATTCTTCCGACTTTGACGTCGGCCGATCACTTCCTCATGCTGAAAAGAAAAGAGAAAAATATGAATAAAAGAAAATAATAATGATTTTAACACAGAAAAGTGCTGATTGAAATTAAATATTGTAAAATGTTCCTGCAGGTACACAGCAACGATACGATGCTCCGGCGTACGTGTTGACGGCTCAACGGTGATTAAAAAATCGTTGTTTAACCTTCCCAAGCCGTACGGGTCAATATAGACTGTTCCAGAAATTATAAGCATAAATTACCCGAAGCGAACTTTCAAATCGCCATAATTATTTTGAAAATCGGAAAATTATGAAATTTGGAACGTATTACTAAAACCACGAGATACATCATCTGTAAAAAAAAATCAAATTCCGGTTACCACTGGAAGTGCCGAACAAAAACTTTCACATTTGATTTTCGGACCAATAGTTAATAAGCTCGAGTGCGAATCAAAATGCCATTATTTGAACTTAACGCTTCCGTCGTTGGGTTCAACTGTACACAAAAGAATAATCATTATGCAAGTCAAACATTTGCTGACGCGCGGTAAACTTAAAAATTGAATTGTCTAAGGAACTGGAATAGAATTGAAATTGAAATATTGATAAACATGCACAATAGACTTCTCCAGTTTGGGTGCATGGGAATCGGAATGAAATTCACGAACGACATGTCAAAAAGTAGGGTGTAGGGTAAACTCAGTTTTTTAGGATTTAAAAAAGTAAAAACTTTTTTAAATGCTCGACTATGTTGAATAGAATCGGAAAGGTGTATTTTACCGGAACAATATTGCATTCGTGTTGTAAAAATTTACATGGAAGCCCAACACCGAGTGCAACTTCAAATGTTTACCCTCACTTCCGGGGAAAAGCCATCGTAGACCATCGTCATCATATCGTGATCCTAGCAGCAACTGAGCAGTAGTGTGGTGGTGAAAAACCTTTCAGTATACCCAGAAAAGAGTCAGTCCTTGTTATAGAAATACGACGCAATACTGAGCGGCAAGCGGCAACAGCTGACATGTTGGACAAGTTTGAAATATTCGCGTGAGGTTGTGAATAAATCATTTGAAAACTGAATTCGAAATTTAGTTTGGCAAGCTGAAATTGATTAATTTAAAACTCGTCGTGAAGGGTGATAAAAGTTTCACAGAACCCTGTGAGGATGAGAGAATGGGCGAGGAACTGGGTGGGCTAGAATAAGTAGAAACACGTCCGTGCAGCATATAAACACTGTCCCCCAATTCGTAGGAACAGCCGGTCTTCCTTCCGTGTAGTGCAGTTTGTAGTTTTTTTGGAAATGTTGAATCCAACATGCTTTGAAAGGTTATTCCCCAAATGTTGGAAAATATTTTAGTTGCTGTGTCCCTTTTACATAATAAGTTTATCCTAATCGTAGTCTCAAAATTTCTGAATTTTGTATATTTTGAATTCTGAAATTCTTTATGGACTTCATGAATCTTAATTCCGTTATCTTATTTTGATCGCCGCTATGTTATATTTTTAATCAATTTTTAGCATTTCGGCGAGTTATGAAATTCAGAAATGAAAGCATTGATATGTGAAAAGATCAAAGCTAGAGCGCTATGGGTAGAAAAAAAAATGGAATAGTTGGTGAAAATTTGAGCAAAATCTTGATTCCGAGTCTGAATTTCATTATGGATTATAAATTTCATGCTTATCAAAATTTTCTTTCCAACGAATCCCTTTTGGTTATTATACAGCATATCGTTCAAAAGTTATTGAAGAAAAACAAGCATGACGTAACAACGGTTAAAAAAACCAATTTTTACAAACTTTTTCGCAGAAGTCGAATTGCTCGTCTGTCTTACGTGTTAGCAAAAATCTATGTTCGAGAGACTTGTTGCAAATGAAATTCTACACAAACTTTACTCAGTTTTGAAAAAATATTCGATAACATGTAGAAAAATTGAACCACCGGTGTTCGTAAAAAACTGTGCCTCCGCAATAGCGATACCTCTAAAAAGGATTTTAATTTGTCCCTGTCATCTGGAGTTTTTCCGCAGGCGTAAAAAATAGCATCGATCACACCGTGGCAGCGCTCATTCCGTCGAAAACTACCGTCCGATTTCAATCCTTAACTGTTTTGCGAAAGTACTTGAATCTTTAGTGTACGATGCTATATATCCGTCCATAGCTCAGTTAATTGATGGTGCTCAACATGGATTCATGAAAAAACGTTCAACAACCTCAAACCTTATGGCATTTACAAATTTTGTGGTACCAAAACTCGAAAAACGTCAGCAAGTGCAAACTGTATACATCGATTTCTCCAAAGCTTTTTACCGAGTTCCTCACATATTGGTAATAGACAAACTTAGACACCTTGGCCGTCCTGAGTGGATAACAAAGTGGCTTGCCTCGCATTTGAACTCCCGCTTGGCCTATGTTAAAGTCAACTCCTTTTGCTCTTCGAAGTTTTTGATACCATCCGGTGTTCCCCAAGGCAGTAATCTAGGACCGTTAATATTCATACTGTTCGTTAACGATTTATGTGACATGTTGACGTCGCATAAACTCTATTATGCAGACGACCTAAAGCTTTTCCGACAAATTACATCACCGCTAGACTGCATCATGTTGCAGAATGATCTCGACGTTATTATGAGATGGTGCGGTTTGAATGGAATGTTGGTGAACATCAAAAAGTGCAAAGCAATGAGTTTATCAAGAACCCGTAACGTGCATCAGTATAACTACACAATGGGTAATACCGTTCTCGAAACTGTTGACACAATAAAGGACCTCGGTGTTACCTTCGATAGCCGGTTGAGATTTCACACGCATATCACTACAATAACCGCCAAGGCTTACGCTATGCTTGGTTTCCTCCGTCGCAACACAATCCATTTCAACGACGTGTATGCACTTAAAACATTTTATTGTTCGATCGTCAGAAGTATACTTGAATACGCAGCTCCAGTATGGGCCCCATTCCAACTGACTTTGAGTCAATCTCTCGAAGGTGTCCAGCGAGCGTTTGTTCGGTTTGTTCTTCGGAAAATTAACTGGAATCCCGAAGTCAGGACTCCCTATGAACATCGATGTAACCTGATTCATCTTGAAACGCTATCCCGTAGAAGGAAGTTTCTGCAATGTTTATTCACATTCGACTTACTGAGCGGCAATATTGAAAACAACGATCTCCTGGATTGCATAAATTTGTATGCTCCTACACGCCCGCTTTGGATTCCATCTCATCGAACCACGTATGGCTACTACAACCCAATAGACACATGTAACCGTTATTTTAATGAGTGTGTTAGTATTTTTGATTTTGGTATGTCTAAGCAATCATTTAAAAATAGGTTAAGGCATCTCTTAGAACAATAAGTCTGTGCGAATCAATATTTTTTCGAAGACTTATAAATAAATAAATAAATAAAAAAAGCAACATTGAAAAAACACAGGTTTTTCGTTCCGTCGTCACGTCACGCTTTGAGTATGCAGCAACAGCATGAAGAATAGGCAATCTGCTGAATAAAAAATCATTAGTTTAGCTGTTGTTAAATTTAGAAAGGGTTAATTCAAGAATTTCGAAAAAAATAGAAGAAATTGTAAAAAAAATTCTCTTTAAATAGAGCCACATTTAAAGCTAGTTTTTTTTGTTAAGCGTGGCGTGACGACGGAATTTTGCACAAGCGCATCTCATGAACGGCTGAAGAGATTTTCAACTAATGATACTCTGTGAAAAGCTCTCGCCATGTTTTCGATGATCACAAAGTTTGACAGATTTTCAAATAGTAAGATAAGAGAGAACTAAATTAGCAAATGTACCTTTTTCGTGACGTGACGACGCAAAATACGTGTACTAGCACTGTTGTCAGCGCGGTCAGGAAAGGAAACTCCGTTTTGTGAGCAAATGCTACAACTGCATAATAAAGTTTATTAGTTGATGGATTATGGTTGATTGTGTATTTATACTTACAAAATTTCAGTGTTTCATATATCGCTTTCCCGAACCTATGCTACAACGGTATTTATTTGAGATGCTTTCTGTAAGGCGGGATCTTAGTAAGCGTGTATTAGGTTATGATTCTGTAATCGTCAAACCTGCTTTTATAATTCACTTGACTACGTAAGTTTTGCTTATTTCAATTATGAAATCTGACTGTCGACTTTCAAATGTCGCAAAGAAATCTAAATAATATTTGAGGGAAAGTTAGTTTAAGAAATTTAGTATGAGAGCTTATTATAATTTACGTAGTCCACTCGATGAGGCTGCAGAATTGAAATAGGCAGTAATTTGACAGGTCATTGCAGATGTCAACTCTCTTCGACCTGTGTCTGCTATGATGATGCTCGTCTCTGTCGCTAGATGTCACGACAGTCCAGATGCTTTGGTAGTGTCTTCGATCTCCAACAAGCACCCCTATAGCAACTCGCTGGGTCAACATCCATGTCGGATTCTGACTGTTTTTGCGTTGATGATGCTCTGTCTCATTTTTCACTCGTCCTCTCTCTTTTTTTTCTTCTCATGAATTTTCTGCAGATTCACGCTAAATAAAAACCATGTCATGCGTAGTTTAATAGTAAACCAAAAAAAGTAAATTCATTTATTTTTTTCTCTTGATTTATATATTTCTATTTACATATTCATGTTTACCCTACATTCTTCTCTGCTTCTACTCTCTACGAAAATATACTATAGAGAACCATATGCTTAAATTTTTCCGGTAATCTGGGTTCACGTCTTGGCCTATCCTGCACTTCAGCTGGGGGATTTATTTCGCTCAATTCTTCGGTTGTTTCAGAATTTACTCCAATCGTTTCATTTTGCACAGAAATCTCACTCATCATATCCTCCTCAATAGCTCGTTTGACTTCTCCTACGTTTCTTGTAAACTGAACTCCGCGGTCAGAACGTAAAACGACTTCCACGTTATCCCTTGCCATTACTGTAAACTTTTCTGTGCCGAATGTAGCATCGGTTTTCGATTTCTTCTGTTGAGAAAGAACCACAACATCACCAACCGCGATGTCAGAAACCCTTGCACCTGCGATTTAGTTGATTCCAAAGATTTTGGAATCGAGGTTGAAAATTCCAAGGTTGGCGGTTCCATTGTTGCATATACTGTTGCCTAGGAGCTACGCGATTCGATGGGTATGAATTCTGAGGATACGGTCTTGCGGGGAATCGGTTTTTTGAGTATTCATTTCGAAAAAAATTTGGACGTGGTCGGTCACCGGGCACGGTCGCTATAGAAACTTGCTGGTTGGAGTTTTGTGTTTTTTTAAACTCTTCTTCATTCATTTTTTCAATGTGATTTTGTCTCACTAGTTCGATCATTTCGTTTAACGATTTTTGGTTAATCCAGCTACGCTGTATGATAACACGAACGCGACTATCAATTGTACCCTTGGTGATTGTTCTCACGATAGCTTCCAGTTCTTCTGAGCCATTGTAGCCACACAATTTTACAGCTGCAATGACTCTTCTGACATATTGCAAATTGTCTTCTTCTTTCTTCTGAACCAGATTGAGAAGTTTGCTTCTTTGAATAAGCATGTAAGACATAGAACCATAGTAACTGTCCAATCGCGCAACAGCGTTAGAAAAGGGATGTGAATTTTCAACTGGCATTCCTTTACCAGTAGCCGTAGTATTAAAAATTTCCAAAAGTTTTGGACCTGCTCTTACTCTAAAAATACACATCTTTGTGCGCTCGTCTGGTTCTCCCATAAGACTAAGGGAGGCTTCTAACATTCCTTTCCAATCCTCATAGGCCTGTTTATTAACTTCGGTATCATCGTTTTCCGGTTTACATTCTGGGATGGCCATTGTTCCTAGCGAAAAATTACCTACTAATGACACCATTAATGTATCATTAGCAGGACGGTCCTGTCTCATCGTACTTGAACGCGCTGTGCGGAAGGCGCCTAAACAAAACCAATTTAAAAATATGTTTACATTTTCCTTCTCAATATTTTTTTTATGCATTTCGTTCAACAAGTCAATTAAAGGATTATTTACCTTGTAGATTTCCTTTTGTGGGATCCGAGCAACAAGGGCGAGGATCATAATCGTTGCAAGCACTGGAATCTTCGCATTGGGATAACGATATATCTCTTGCCTCTAATTGAGACTTAAGAGACAGGATTTCTTTTTCACTCTTTTTAAGCTTCTTTCGTAGACGACGCTCGATATCGGTTGATGACTTCTTTCTAAAACATAATATTTGAAATAAGACAACTTTCTCTCAGTTCTTTGGCGTTTATTAATTATATGATAATAAGTTACTTTTAAAACTATGGAATTGCATTCAAGTCAGATTTTGTTGCTCGTTTTCTTTTGGACATTCGCTTTCTAATCGTAGTCCTTACTAGTTTGTTTTAGGTATATGAAATGAAAGAAATTAAACTGATTAGGAACTTCGCCTTCCCATCGAAGCCCTTTCAAATGATCGACTGTTTTTTTTTTCATTATTATTATTATTATTATTCAGGATCTTGCCTTCCCATCGAAGTCCTTTGGCTTGTTATTCATTTTCTTTCAAGGATCTTCGCCTTCCCATCGAAGTCCATTCAATTTAAAGTAAGCAACTCCGCCTTCTCATCGAAGACACTTTATTTTCTTTATTTTCTTTTATGTTCATTAATTTTCTTCTTGTAGCTAAATTTAGAACTACTTAATTGCATTTGCCAATAACGTTTTTCAATAAAACAAAATGGCGGCATGCCTTCATAAGATTTTCTAATTGATAAAAATTTACTAATTCTTCTTGAATTTTAGAACGCTTGATTCTATTTTGATAGCAACTTACCTAACCCGGGGAGTCTCGACTGAGCCACTGTCGGATTCTTCATTAGAAGACATGATGCCACCTTTTTTTCACACGCGTCACTTTACAGAAATTCTTTACTGTACGTTTGTAGTCTTCGAAATTCGTTAATAGACTGACTGTTTTTCCGTTGATGATGCCCTGTCTCATTTTGCACTCGTCCTCTCTCTTTTTTTTCTTCTCATGAATTTTCTGCAGATTCACGCTAAATAAAAACCATGTCATGCGTAGTTTAATAGTAAACCAAAAAAGTAAATTCTTTTTTTTTTCTCTTGAATTATATATTTCTTTTTACATATTCATCTTTACCCTACAATCCAGTAAACTACAAACTGCATTTCTGGAATTCGAATTTCACTAGTTTATCGCCCTGAAGGTAAGATTGAAGTTTATTTAACGAAAATGTACAGTTTTCAAAGGAACTTTAACATTTTTGACACTTAATTCAAAGGTTTTATAAATCACTAGCTGACCCGGTGTGCATTGCTACACCTTGCAAAAATAAAGGTAATTTGTAAAAATTTATTCAAATTTAGTTTTTTGTAAGCATTTGTTTTTTCAATCAAACCTCATTATGGTTTAGAACCAACAACTTTGAAATGAGAGCTGCAGTTGGAGTTTCGAATCGCAATTAAAAGATGGTATATATTATTTACTGTAGCTTGATCTCTAAACTTGTTTTCAAGATCTGAAATTTGTACTCTGTTTTTGAAGCTTAATAATGACTCAAATAATGTCAATATTTATGGATTTCCCACCTTTTTTCCCAAAGTGGGAAGTTACGAGCTTCCATAAAAACATTTGTCACATCTATTTTTGGTTAAGCCAAATATCCGTTCGCAAGAAACCCTCTTTTAAAATATGGTCCCTTCTTTGAAAAGCTCTTTATCTTAAACTTGCATGGGAGCTCCCCCATCTTTTCCAATTTTGTCCCCCACTGCTTGAAGAAGGTAGGCTGATTTACCTGGCTCGAATTTACATAAATTTCTAATTGAAAGAAATAGATTCGCATATAGGAATTCATTGCATATTGTACTTTATGGAAATAGAATTTTGAAAACCGATCAATATCGTGAATCGGGACAGTTTTTTGAGTATATTTTTAAAATTCAGTATTATGAGCACTTCCAGCCCCTGAATAGCTTTAGATGATGTATTTTTTGGAGTTAAAAAAATAAGCAATCGAAATTTGAAAAAAAAACGATGAAAATGATTTTTGATAAACATTTTCAAACAGCTTTTTTCACCATCCTCGCCCTTCGAAGCAGCTTGAATATCTATCCTTTTTACGCCAAAATTATGTTAAAAAAATGTTTCGCCATATGCGAAACTCGTGGACATGAGACATTATAGTTTTTAATTCTTCCTACGTAAAACTTTTGATTAAAGTTTCCAACGCTGAAAAATATGTCTTATGTAAAAATTATATCGAAAACAAGATACTGTCGAAAACTAAGGTCTCTACCCTGATACAAAATAAAATCTTACATTCTTACAAACAAACAACAAATCTTACAACAAGTTTGAGGCCCTTTACATTATTTTTTTTTTTTTATTCAACATGATTTTATATTAAAAAACGAGTATAATAAATAGGAAAATCATCATTTATAACCGGGAAAAAACCTGGGAAAACCGGGAAAAACTTTGGAATTTCAAAACGAAAAATCGCTAGCAACCCTGGTTGGAAGTTTAAACTTTATTGAAATTTATAAATCTAGGATCCTTTTTTTCTGTGCGCAATTTCGAAAAACTATTTCACAGTTTAAATTCTGTCCTCAAAGACCTGATTTTAATGCAAACGAAACTTAACTGAAAAACTGTTTTTTTTTTCATTTATTTGAAATTCCGTTTAAGATTGACAAAACCACAGAAAAAATCATAATTTCATCAATTTTTAAGCAAACTTTGTCAAAGTTACAGTTAATATTTTTTATTCTTAATTTTTTTTTTACAGATTTCAAGAATTTTCTTAATTTACTTTAGACATTAATAGAGTAGGCTTGTTTCATGATAATCCTTAACTTTCGTTATGTCAATCGCTAGTTTTCAAGTAAAATGACTCAATTTATCGACGATTGGCATGATTTGTCTATAAAATTTATGAAAATAAAATCACAGATAAAAGTCACAATCTTTTTGGGACGATTCACAGAATTTCAGATGTTTTTGTTGTCGAGATTTCAGAATTATTATCGAAAACATTGATGCTAAGTCATGTCGATAAGAAACCTAACATCGCTCATCATTCAAAATATTTCTTTTGTTATATCTACTTTTCCAGTATTTGTTTCAAGAATTTAAATATTAAAGCGGTAACTATATAATTAGGAAAAAAATTATCTGACCAAAAAAATGCAATATTACGTTTTGTCAATATGTAATACTGCATCTATGACTTCAAAGGAACACAAACTAAATGATTGAGGAGCAAATGTAGGATACTGACATATCATTTTTTGAATTGATTTGGACCAGTATTTATGATGGTTCCTAAACTATCGGATAAAAATCGTGAAATAAATTCAATTTGAGAAAAGCTTCGCAGGGCCGTACACACCTGTCCCAAGGGCCGCGGGCTGCTCATCCCTGCAGAATGCTGACAAGGGTACAGTGCGTGTACAGAAAAACTAAAAAATTGCCAAAATTGCACCCAAATAATTTTTCAAAATATTAAGGCCGACACTTGGGGCTGCTCAAAAAATTTGGAATTGTAGAATCCAATCTCTAGAGGATACTAAAAACAACTGATATTAATAAGAGATTCTTCCGTTTCAATTTCTTGGCAGTCTTAAATATGTTCGCTCCCGTATAGCTTGCATCTCTAGAAACGAAATATCTTATCCAAAATTCCCAACCAACCATTTTGTTAGTTCTAACCCTCATTTATTCAGATACATGGTGTTACCGATTCAAACAATGTTTGCATTCGGTACCAATTCAATGGAGCAATAGTTTTTTTTGTTTTGTTTACGCGGTCTTGTTTTTTTTTTAAATTTTGTTTGGTTTTGGCTCATTATAAATAAGTAAATTTAAATTTAAATATAGCCATAAAAAGTAGCTTGCCCAATATGCCCTAATCGAGGTTGACCGTCAAATGACAGGTGTCATTTGATGCATATGACACCGGATCCAGAAAACCCGAGAGAAAAGAGCGGGAATCTGGAGGCTCATGCGTAAACGACGGCGGATGTGTCGTTCACTTACATCGGGATACGGAGACAGTTAACATCTATTAAAGAAAATCCTCGCTAAGTAGTTTTTTTCGGAGTTTTTGTGCGGAGTGTCCGGCCAAGGAGGCCGATGAAAAAGGGAAAACCGCTGGTGCAAATCGTCTGTGCCGGTTCGACATTTGTGGCATATTATTGAGTGAGGTACAGCTTTTACACTTCGTCAAATTGTGTAAGCTGTAAGTACCCGGTTTTATCCCCATCCGTCTGGGAAAGCGTGACGTCGTTTCCACACGCTTTGCCCGGTTTTTCATATATCCCGACCGCACTGCTTGACCCCCAACTTAAGCAGCTCCGAACGACGCCCCTGCGTTGCGAAAACACCCGGTTAGGCCGGAATACACCAGGCGATCCACGGCCCACATCTCCATTTGTTGTGGTTCGTCTACCAGCTCCCGGTCAACATTCACCACAGCGTGGTTGGCCCGTAGCAGCCGAATCCAGCGGACGCTGCCCGGTTCCCTATCGGCTGGAATTGGAACCAAAGTGGAAGGCTTCTCCAGAAACAACGAAGCGATTTCTCCATCGATGGCCATCGAAAACTTCGGACGGAAAACCCCGGTGACGGCAGAAAGGGCAAGTTGAATAAAATGGTAAAACCGTATCTTTTATGTTATAAATTAGTAGTGTTTAATGAGCCCTGTAATTTGTCTTGTTCGATTGTGTTGGTCCGCTTTGTAGACAGTGTTTGGTCGTTTCCGTCCTCCCTGAGAACGTGCGCCGACCCTGAGAACGTAAGTATTTGAGTTGAGCTGGCAGGAAGTAGATGACCAAGTCAGAAACTTTCAATGGTTTTCCGTCTCACGAAATAATCTTATAAACAAACCACTCGGTCCATGGCAACCGTTCTCCAGTTTCTTGGGCATCCAACATCCCACATTCGCCAGTTCACGCTCCACGCTTGGTCTAACCACCTCGCTCGCTGTTCTGTTCCTCGTCTCGTTCCTGTTTTGCAGGACAGTTGTCCGATATTCTCATAACATGTTCTGCCCAGCGAAACCGGTCAGCCTTCACCACCTCCTGGATACAAGGTTCGCCGTAGAGTTGCGCAAGCTTGTAATTCATCCTTGCCTCACACTCCTCTTCTGTACACTGCCAAAGAATGTTCTCAACACTTGTCGCTCGATTACTCCGAGTGTACGCAGGTCATACTCGAGCAATATCCACGTCTCGTGCCCGTAGAGAACAACCGGTCTAATGAGCATCATGTACAGGTTACACTTCGTGCGAGGGCTAAGTCTTCTCGACCGCAGTTGCTTGTGGAGTCCATAGTTGGCACGTTCGCCTCCGGATCTCACCGCTGATCGTAGTTGATAAGCAAAATTATGGGTTCAACCAGAAATATGTGATATGAAAGATCGAACCTTACGAATTTCGATAACAACCTGTGAAGTTTTTTATCCGTGTAAGTTTTGGATTCATAAGTTCAAAACTAACAGGCTAGGATTTTCAAGATCGAATAAAAAAGGAAGATTTTTTATTTTTATACTTCTTGAATAGTTTTTAAAATGTATCTATTTTTATATTTTAATTTAAAAAAAATCAATTATGAATTTTTATTTAAGAAGTTTTAATTAGGATTTAAAATGATGGAACAAAAGTTATGAAATCATAATTCAGAAGAGTGCAAGAGCAAACACTCTTTCAAAAAATTGCAGAACTGTTACGAAATGGATCTCTTCAAAGGAATACTCTTTCCACTGAGATTCATTCTTAGTTTAGTTTAGTTTACTTGTCCAGCTTTATTCTCTCGCTTTAAGTAAAAAAAAAGTCAAAGTTCTCAGCATGAATAAATTTTGCTCGCGTTTTTTGTTTTTTGTTTGCTGCCAGACATGCTGAGAACAGAAAGCGTCCATTACCAGGAGGGGGCTCACATGAGCTTTCTGGTGTGGGGGAGTGTGGTGGGCCGTTTTATATGTGTATAAAAAAAATGTATATTGTTTTTTGCTATCTGTCTGATTGTTTCACTTAGAAGCACTTCAAAATCAATAAATTTAACAATAAAATAATGTTTAAAAAAATTCATCACATCACTTTGAGTAACTCAAAAATTTCCAATTTGAAGAATTTTTTCCAGAGGTTGCCGACATAAAGTATGTCAAATGACAAGATAATAATTTTACCTATTTCAAATTTGGAGATTTCTTCTAGTCTTTCTTTTTAACTGTTCACTATTAGGCCGAAACAAATTTCAAATCCTTCTTTTGTCACTCGGAGTTGGAACATCGCGAGGGGGGGACAATAAAAAATAATGCGAAAAACAAATAAATTGGAATAAATTGCACGAAAGCTTGTATGCAACAGATTTGCATAGAATATCATTGCACAAAACCAAAAAAAAGTGTTATTTTTTTTATCGAAAAATTCAATAAAATCAAGAATACATAAGGTGGAATAACTTCCATCTTCCAAAATTTGTTCTTTTCGTCTTGTAATCTTTTGGATTCTTGAAATTTTTTTCGAAATTTACATTGAATATTTCAAACTTTATTTATTTCCCTCTTCGGGTTTTTGAAAATTTCGAAGGGGGGGGAGGGGGGTGACAAAAGAATAAATTGATACAGTGAGCGAAATAAGAATAGAACCACTATGTGTTTTGCTTGTTAAAATATGAATGATTGAAAATCACCAAAACTTTGTTCTATAAATTGTTCTGAATTGTTTAACGGATAAATCAAGCATAAGTTTACTTTTTTTGGACGTTGCAATTGGCGTTGAGGACCAAAACTATGGAAAAAGGGTGCGAAATAAGAATACATACAACATACAACATACATATTACATACAATTATTTCGTGAATATGCATTAAAAATCTTGTGTTGACTTTTTCTTTAAACAAACATATCTTTTTCATTAATTTCAATTAATCAATGGTCTCAAATGAATCACTCACTTGAGCTATCTATTTACAGCCGTTTTGAAGTTCTAATTTATGGAACACAATAGATATTGCTGTGTGTGTATCGTACTCAACCTTTGCCTATTTCCGTTTTTTTTCTTCCCAGACTTCAGCCGACATTGCAATCAAGCCAACAACCGAGTATGTCCAACACGAATACGAATACCGGATCACGGTTAGGCGGATCATCGCCGCTAGTGATGCCAGTATTTCCCCTCAGATCATCACACTCTGGACATGCTCCCCACTACTCGCCATACTCACCTTCAAGGTAATTTTTCAAATGCCACTTTCACGTCTGGTTAAAACTGATTTGGCTGTCGGGCGCACCACAAAAATATGATACACAATTCATTGTTATTCAAAATCGGGAACTTTCGCCAAGGAAGCTTATTTATTAAAATATATTATTTTCAAATCTTTTCCACAATTCAAATACAAAAAAGGTGGCAATGAATATACTAATCTTTTATTCAGTACTGTACTAGATAATTATGTAGAAATTTCTTCTTCTTAATAATAAAATAAATTATGTTACTGAATACGAACTAACACTTAATGGCCGTTATTTTCATTACAGGTTTCACATAGACAAGCGATGCCAGCATCGATGTTCGTGGAAGTGTTTTAGTATTGCCTTAATTTTACTGTCCGTCATACTGACGGCTATGCTGGCATATTTTGCAGGTTAGTAATATTATTTTTTTTAAGTTCTTGCAAAGTAATTTTTTGATGAACGCCGAAATCTTTATGTTGAATATCACTTTATCACTGAGTCTGGAAATGACTCCAAGAACGTGGCTGGCACCATTGTTGATTTTTAAGAAGACAATTTGAATAGAAGGAATGCCAACTTCAGATACTATTTTTCTGAACTGACGTCTAGAAGTTTCCAGTGTCGGTCAACATTTATATCCGTGGATATAATCAACAGGATAACTTTCATGAGCGGAAAACATTTGCATGAAAAAAAGTCCATCCAATTTTCACGGAAAAAATATCCCATGCTTTTGTTACATACACCCAAAATTCAGCCTCTGTGCCAATGGCGTGTAGTCAATTACATAGCATCATTGGTACAAGAAGATAACGCGATTGGTGCTGATTCGATTTGCTCCCACCGGCATTAATCTCCCAAGTTAACCGAATTGCGTATGTCTGAAAGAAACAAAATAAAAACGCTTTCACGTCCCTCCCTATCGCATCACAAGACGAAGAAGGATGGAAATAAATACCGGCCAACACCAGGCAGCCAGCGAACCGAGCGCTGTGCGTGTGAATGTAGCAAAAGCAACAACAAAAACATCCTTCTAATTCAATCCCTTCAATCCACTGGCAAACAACCACGGCCGAGCTGTGCGTGTGTATGCAGTAAAAGCAACAACAAAAAAAACATTCCTTCAATTCAATCAACCGGCAAACAACCACGGCTAAGCTGTGCGTTTGTATGTAGCAAAAGCAACAACAAAAACATTCCTTCAATTTACCGGCAAAGCTGCCCGGCTTTAGCAGCTGTGTATATGTAGCGTGTGTATGTAATAGCAGGCAGTAAGCAAAGCACAGTTCTCATTCAATGGGTTTCCCGTTTCCTCCACTCCCGTTCCCTTTCCCGTTTCCATCGCAAGACAAATGAATACCTTGAAAGGAGGCCAAACGCCGGGAAGCCACTGTCGTGCGTTTCTTTTGTGATTGATCGGTGGCAGAATGCCTATGACAAATATCCCTCTTCCTGCATGAAGCTCAAATAGTACACTGGTTGAGATGTCGGTCTGGCAAGACCATTTGGTTAGTGATTTGAGTTCGATTCTCCCTACGGGCGCTGTGGTTTATAATTTTATTTTCTTGTTTCTGGGATGAATTATCCAATAGGAACGAAATCCCATAAAATGTTTTTCTTGTTTTGCTTGAATGTAGTGGTCATGCATCATTTTAGTTGGGAGGCGAGTCCTTATGCCAGTTACGGTTTTTCAAACATATCATCTTCGGCACAGTGCACATTTCAGCGCATTATCGGCACAGAGATGTGCTAAATAGGCATTGGATTTTTGCAACCTCTTCTATGGGTGTACATATGTATATGCCCATTCGATTATTGAGTGAGTACTAAAAGACATGAAATTGAGACTACCTTTGAAAAAAAGTACGAGACACTTTCAAGACCTAAGGTTTGAATCTTATTTCCATACTAGCAACACAAACGCAAACACAATATTCACAACTAAAATGTACATGCGGCTGAATGAATGGATTGAGAACTCTGTCAGCAGGCTCAGTTCGAAGCCAGTCAGCCAGCCAGCCAATAGAGAAGAAAGTGTAATAAAACTGTATGCTTCTTCAGACAGAAAGAACCACTTGCTGTAGGACTACGTACAATAAGAAAGAAAAAAGAAAAGGATGCTCGTAAAAAGCCAGGGACATCTATGCATACATACACACATACATGCATGCATACATACGTAATCAGGTTGGTCGTGTTTTTGCAACCGTTCAAGATGACTGGAAGCGCTTTCTTGAGACACCCAAAAATGTCCTATTTCTGGGAACGTTTTCGCTTTGCCTTTGTTGTTCGTTCACTTACTCACTACTGCTGCTTTGGCAGTTGTCGGGTCGACAATCCGTCAATAGCTGTTTTGCAGCTGAATGCCGAAATAGATATATTGATATTAATTTTTTACTCGTATTCATTTTTAGTCAATTTAACAAATAATTCTCACATCCCGATTTCACACTTAATCATTTTAGGGCCTTTCTAGAATTTAGTTGAAGAAGTTATATTCAAAATTCAGAATCCAAATTTAATATACCGAATCAGGTGACATATTCGTAAACCAGGATAATTTAGATTCAGAATCAGAATTCAGTGATTATAAATTTAGAATTCGAAATTGGATTTCGAAATAACGTCAGATTCAGAATTTATATTGAGAATTTAGATTAAAAAATTTAGATTCGGAAATAAGGATTTCAGTTTTTTCGTAAATGTAATTTGTCGATTCAAAATTCAGATTTAGAATTAAGATTCAGAATTCAGATTAAAATCCAAATTAAAAATTCAAATTTTGAATTCAGATTCAGAATTCAGATTCATCTTTCAGATTCAGCATTCAATGGGTGCTCCGGAAATTATGTATTCTATGTTCCATAAAAGTATCTCTTTCCAATAATTCGTTTTTCGAAATCATTTGTTCAACAGCCACGAGTTCTATGAAGCAAAATATGGATTCCACCAACTGCATACTGGTGCAGGATGTGAAAGCGAGTTCCCAAGATCAGGTCACATCCGACTCTCCTAGCTCCACTATCAATCTCGGCACGGTTGGAACAAGCACAGGTGCAGGCGGAGGATCGACATTGCTACCCACAGAAGAGTCCTTACTGACGAGTACGGCCGATCACAATAGCTTTACGACTGTCAACCACTACGGCAATGTACACAGTAGCTTATCTCAGTTCAATTACCAAGACCAACAGCTAATGCAGCAACAGGATCAACTGCTGTCCTCACTGACCGCACAAAAGTGGCCATCCATCGTTGAATTGAAGGGTTTTAATGAATTACATCGCGCAACTATTCCCCCGTTTCAATTTTGGAATGCGGAATTTCGTAATAAACATCCCGCCTTCATCCAGTTCAACTTCACATTACCATGGGGTGCCAACTTTGCTGTCTACGGACGTCGAAATGTCGGTCCAAGTATAACTCAGTATGATTTTGTGGAGTTCATCAAAGGTGGACGTATCGATCACCGGCTAAGACGAAAGAGAAGTGCGATCAACGACGACACGGACGAGTTCAACGCGGCAAATGTGCACTACGAGGACGATTTCATTCAGCTAGATCCAAAGTCTACATCGGAACCACAATCGCCGTTTGAAGTACGACGGAATAGCGAATTTGTCTTTGCCGACCTACATTTGGATGATGTCGATCAACATATTATTTCCAAACGTTCAACTGATGCCAACATGCCGAAACTAGACATGGACTCGATGACGGTAAACGTGACCATCTTGCAATACTTGGACGTCGGAAGATGGTTCTTGTCGGTCTACAATGATGAACTGTTGCAGCATAGCGTATCGTTGATAGTTGGCGAGGCCGAAGGCATACGCACTACCTGTCCTAACGATTGTTCTGGCCGTGGGTCATGTTACCTGGGCAAGTGCGATTGCATCGATGGTTACCAAGGTCCAGATTGTTCAATAAGTGAGTATTATGGCTTATGGTACATCTCGTTATACCTGTGTCAAATTTATATCTTCTCATTAATTTGCAACTTTGCAGGCGTTTGTCCGGTATTATGCTCATCTCACGGTCACTACGGAGGAGGAGTCTGTCACTGTGAGGAGGGCTGGAAGGGATCTGAATGTGACATCCCAGTTGCAGAGTGCGAACTACCTAGTTGCTCCAATCATGGTCGCTGCATTGAAGGAGACTGTCACTGCGAAAGGGGCTGGAAAGGACTCTACTGTGAGCAACGTAAGTATTTTGCACAGACTATCCAGTCTCTGTTTTCCAGTAGAACTGTGCACATGCATCCACCCACTTACATATCCAATCTAATCGCATTACGTGTACATTGTATGTATTTGTATGGTTTGCTAAAACATGAAAATCCCTCCTCGAACTAATCTTCCAGCGGACTGTATTGATCCTTCCTGTTCCGGCCACGGTACTTGCGTTTCCGGTCAGTGCTATTGCAAAGCTGGCTGGCAGGGTGATGACTGCAGCATCGTCGATCAGCAGGTATATCAATGTCTTCCTACTTGTTCAGACCACGGAACGTACGATTTGGAGACGGGATCATGCATTTGTGATCGCCATTGGACCGGTGTGGACTGTTCGCAAGGTAACTTTCCTATTGACCTATTGACTTATTTATGGTGCTACCTTCATTACTCCTATATAATCAATAATAATCCACTTTTGTCCCTTTTTTTCTAACAGCTGTGTGCAGTTTGGACTGCGGTGCAAACGGTATATGCGAATCGGGTCGTTGCCGTTGCAATCAAGGCTGGACCGGAAGCTTGTGTGATCAGCTAACCTGTGACGCGCGCTGTGCTGAGCACGGTCAGTGTAAAAACGGAACTTGCGTTTGCTCGCAAGGATGGAATGGGAGACACTGCACGCTGCGTAAGTGCATATGGCTGATGTCACTTTTGTAGATCAAAACATCAGATTTTATATTTGCTATTCGATATTCACTTAAGCCATGTTTCTAATTCATTGTTTTTCTCTTTCTTCTGTTAACAGCTGGATGTGAAAACGGATGCTCACGCCATGGTCAGTGTACGCTAGAGGATGGTGAATATCGATGTGTTTGCATCGAAGGTTGGGCTGGCACGGATTGCTCGATAGCTTTGGAGATGAGCTGTAAAGATAACATCGATAATGATAATGGTAAGCTTTTACTGTTCTTACTAAGGTAAAAAATTAAACAGAATGCATTTCGGTAACACATTTTCCACTTAATGTTTAGGAAAATAAAGGACTCGGTAAAAAATCAGTGATTATTCCTCCTGGAACTTGGGTGGAAATAAATCTTTCTAAGGACTAGGGATTAAAAATTGAAACTTAACAGCTAGCCCATCGAAGTTTTCTTTTTAAGCTTTCAACCGAGTGCATCCTTCATAAAAAAATTCTTAAATATTACTATTAACTTTAAAAAAACAACACATATTAATCAAAACCGTGAATTTGTTTATTATGGACAGACGGCATGACTGACTGTTCGGATAGCGAATGCTGTACTCATCCGATATGTGCTGAACATATCATGTGTTTGGCTTCCAATGATCCTGTCGAGGTGCTTCTCAGGAAGCAACCTCCTTCCGTCACGGCTTCCTTCTATCAGCGCGTAAAGTTTCTCATTGAAGAAAACTCCGTACAATCTTACGCCCACATGGACGAGTACAGCGAAAGGTGAGTACAACTCGTTTACAACTTTTCAAATTTACCCTTTATATTTTTATTCGAATTACTAATCCCTGTTTCGAGAATAACCAAAAATAATAATCACATGAGTATACAACTCGATATCATTATCTATTTGACGATTGATAATGGGTGTAACTGATGATTTCAAGAATAACTCCAAATAACTTTTTTTTTCATCAAGTTTAACTTTGAAATGATTTTGTGATTTCATTCTAAAAACAAATCACTTTTCAAAACTAACTCTTAGAAAGCAGAGTAGTATGTCGATGTTGATAACAGCAAAACTTGAGCGAATGATGAAAACAACCAATGCTCTTTCAGTCCGGATCGATTGAATGGGATTCGTCCGGGCGTCATATACCGGGAGACAAGTCAAAATCCTCAAATTGAAAAACGAAGTTGGACAATCCTAAACTGAAAGTCGTAAAGCAACAGACTTTTTTTTCACTATTGCAAACAATGAAACAACAAAATTCAATTCAATACATTCAGTTGATTTGATTGGATTCGATATCGATGCTAGTTTGAAAACGGGAAGCTGTACATGTAGTTCCTATATATGGTTTCCAGGAAAGAATTTGTATTGAAAGTAAATTATCATCATTCGCGAACTGTCGACTACACTGAAGATTCGATATGAATAACTATTATGTCATGAATCATTATTGTTTTGGAACATTTGTGACCATTTAAAAAATGTGTAATTCTTAACGATGAAATTATCAGACCCATTGAAAAAACAATCTAGAAATAATAAACGTAAACATTAGAAATGCATATCAGACCGTTCAAGATCTAATGAAATGAAGTCATCAGTCCCTCAACTACACATCATATTAGCGCGGTGTATTTGATGTAATATTTAATTTTTTTAAGTATGCAAAAATTTTTATCAATTACGATAGGAAACACCAAACATCACAATAATTGTAACAGCTTATAAATTGATGAACTGGGCTCACGCTGAAAAAAGTATTACTTGAAATACACCGTATCATGAAATCACCTCATACCATCCCAATACCATTTTCCTTCGTGACGCATTCATCGTTTTCGTTTCCACGCGATGAGCAAAATAAAAAACCAAACGAAATCGGGAACGCGAAAATCCTCCCTCCACAAACATTGAAAATCCTCTTCCCCTCCATGTAATTGGTTTTTAATAACAAAAACTCATTTTTTATCTCCGTTGCACCATAATTCCCTTCTCGAAGCAATGCCTCGTCGTGTCGTTCCATGGCAATCATTTTGGCGGATTTCGCAGCACGAATGGTTGGTTATATGGACGATTCCGGACGGAGCGCCCTCTCCTTGCAATACAGGCGAACCAATATCATTTTGTGAGGCTGCTGCAAGATGAGGGGTTTTCGATGATGATAACGTTGTCCGATAAATTTCGATCAAGAGATTGAAAACCAGCTACATGGAGTATGTGTTTTGTCTAATGTGTTTAACCTTGTGTGCGTCTATAATCCTTCATGTATGTTTATATACCCACAACAACCGACAGAAGAGAAAAAACGCCTTTATTATGAGATAAAAATTTTCTCCTTCATTGATATAGGATGAACAACTACTGTTTAGTTAAAGTATATCGCAATATTAAACAGTTGGAATTAATGCCTCTTGATCAGTTTTACCATAATTTGATTTTCAATTTGTTTTTTTTTTGTGTTTAATTTAGTTTAGCAATTGCAATTTTAGGTTTAACCTTTTGGAGATGGACTAGACAATTTTCGATATAATTCCGTAATTGGTATTATAGGTAGGGTAGAAACAACAAACAACTGAAAGGTCTCTCTTAATCCCATTAGCGGAAGATAAGTTGTATGTTAACTTTATCTTTCAGAAAAATAAAACTGCAATTCATGTTCTCAAGATGATGTTAAATTAAACTTTTGATTCTATTATAATAACAGCTCAAACTACCAACAATTATTATTCAAAGCTTTATTGGTTTTTTTATCGTTAGCTTTGATTATTATTATTATTGATATTTATCAAAGACTCTTTGACAATTGTCATTTGGTTCAAGAAAATAGTTAGATTTACATTTTTTATACAATTCTCTCATTAGACTAGTTTCTTTACAAAATTCTATCATACAATTCTTTTTCTTCTCCTGATTGGATAGTACCTCGCTGATGTCACCGATGATCCTGAATTTTTCTCGATTGTCACTATATTTCCGGCAGTCTAGAAGTATGTAATTAGTTGATGTTTTCATAAAAAAAAATTAAGTGCAATAATTATAGGAATTTTCACCCAAAAATGTTTTTCTTGATTGCACTCAGCTATTGAGAATAGATTTGAGTCGTTGTTTGGCCAATCAAGTGTTATTTTAAAAGATCTGTTCAACGATATAAATTTTTGATCATTTTTATTCCAGTTGAATCTATACCTCAAAAATGTATGTGCGCAGTAGGAATTTCACGCTTTTAATAATGTGGTTTTCCTGTCAAAAATTGGTAACTTGTGTCAAACTTTGTATCGAGCAAAACATATGAAATCAATTCACTTCACCGTTAGAATAACGAAAAAAAACATTGGTAAAGAAATGAGAACTGATGGGACTTAAATTGCGTTTGACTCACACAGTCCTGTCCAAGGTGGGTATATATATTCAGGAGGTGTTCCCGAATAACGAATTCCCGATTCAGCCATTTTGGCTATGTAGGCTATGCAACTATACGGAACTCATGAAGTTTGTTTACCAACAAACCCCAGAAAAGCTGAGCAAAAAATAAACAAACTCATTGAGAGCCCCGCTCACCCCTCGCCTACTTACTGTGAAAGTCGGAGAACCTAGTGTATCTAAGAACCTTGGTCCT
>NC_073691.1:102773828-102774535 GCF_029784155.1 Uranotaenia lowii | reverse complement strand
TTAAAAATTTTAAGGGAAATTTGAACCACAGTGAATCAATCGTCAATTAAGCTACAAAGATGTTCAATCCAACATGTTCAATCCGTTTTTTTCGAACTTTTTAACATACTTTTGAAAATTCTATTAAAGACAATAAACAGCTCTACAGAAAAAGAAATTACAAGTAAACAATCTGCTCTATTGTTGCACCCCAAATTAAAAAAATATTTATGATTAATGCACCCTGCTTACTTCCATTGTCTAACTTTGCAAATGAGCGTTTACAGGATCTTTCAAATACCAAAAAAAAAGCAGCTGTGAATAAAGTGACAAACGGCAGTTTCGTATAGCCCTTTGGCGATTTTGCCGAATTAAATAAATCCAAGCAAAAGGATGGTGACTCGACTCGTCGAGCAACTTGATAGACTAATTAAATTTAAATTTAATGAAATGTACATTAATTATGTTAAATGCGAATCGTTCCTTTTTGTTCAGGCAGAAGTGGTGTATTTAAGAAAAGCAAAGGTAGCTTCCGGTGCCGGTTTTCTTAATGACATTGTTCTGTTTCCTTCCTAAGAGGTTCAGACGGAATGTTGCTGTTTTTGATGAAAAGAGGGTACCTTCCATGAAACGCTGCTTACGGTTTTACTGAACGTGATTTAAAAATCACCTGAATAAAAAATAAAAAGAAAGTTATTCTTACCATAGAATTTATTTGAACAGCAATT
>NC_073691.1:102772535-102773328 GCF_029784155.1 Uranotaenia lowii | reverse complement strand
TATTGGATTCATTTATTGCTGGGTTGTCTCTAGCAAAGAACACGGACAGATGAGATTTGGAAGTTCAAAGACCTTATGTCTTGTATTTCCAAAGAACATTTTCAATCATTTTTTCATGATCTTATCTAGTTTTTTTTTCCAAAGTTATGCATAGTTTTGGGAACACAGTATTGAAGAGTCCTTTATACAATCGCCAATACGCCAATACGCCAAGTCAAGATGATCACGAAATACTTTTCATGTTTTATTCACACTTCACGTAGGTACATATGTATATCTTATATTACTTTATTCTGACTTTCTTGAAAACACCTTTTTTGAAAGTTTTCTTTCCCACGACTCATAAATCATGGTTCATGTGATAAAAATGCCAAGATACCGAAACCTTTATTGATCACCTTTATGAATGAACAAGTGTCAACAGCGCGACTTACCGGCTAATACTAGTGCACGCATGGCTCCAAATTCGATGCGTTTGCTCCAAAAACCGAAAGCTGATTTGAATTTCAAATCTTCAAGGTTAATTGTATTCGGAACTAGAAGCTTCTTGCCTTGCTCATCCACACTCACACAAGCACGCTCAACAGATCTCAAATCAAGAAGATCAACAGCTCGCGATCACTTTCGGTCGATAGGAAAGACCATCTCTGTCCGGGAGCAGATCGATACTGACCTTGTGACAATCGTATGGAAGCGGGAAGTGTCTTCCGCCTCATTCATAAGTAGGTACCTACCTAATCTTCGCTATTTTGTTGCAGGTGATAGTTCTGGCTAATTCTGAGAACCGGCTTCG
>NC_073691.1:102747035-102772035 GCF_029784155.1 Uranotaenia lowii | reverse complement strand
GGATTTTGGCGGTGTGGCTTGTGTTCTATAGCTAGAGGAATAAAACCTGAAAAAGTGGTTAGAACCGAATTTCTTTCCAGAAATAATGGCCATGGAGTTGTCCATTATCGCCCAGTTTGATGAGCTCCGCAGGTGCTCCGATGTACTGCGCGATGGTTCTGCCGAGATGGGTAAGAAAAAAAAAAATCTGTTTTCGTTCGATTCCTAGGCAAGCTACGGCTTCGTAAATTGATTTTTCGGGTGATGCATCGATTTTATTGGTAGATGTCGATGCTATCCTGCTTACGCTTTTGCAACAGTTTGTTTAATTTACGAACGCCAGCAAGCATCGATTGGAAAAATAAAAATTCGATGAAAAAAAAAATCAATTCACGAACACGCCGATAGTATAAATATTGTGTCTTAATTCAATATTTAGATTTTTTAGGAAATAGAAAAATAATGGAATTTAGTTTTGACAGTAACTGCAATATTGAATTTCGTTATTCGTTAGAATTAAAAGTTTCAAATGTAACCAAAATAATATTGGAATGCTCTCTAGGTTTAAAATCACTAGACAAAAGTTTCCTTTTTATTGAAGTCTGAATTAAAAATACATTGGTATTTCTTTTTTCTGATTTTAAGAAATTTTGAACAAGTTTTCTGCAATTCAAATTTTTTTAATCGTAAAATCAATTTCGTTAACAAAATAATGTTTGAAAAGTTTTGAATTTCGATGTATTGTTTATAACCAATTTTCTTAATAGTACTAATGGTATGTTCATCTACAGAAGTAATTCGAATTCATTAGTTATTTGCTTATTGCTGTTAATGTAATAATCAATTACCGTACTTACAAATAAAGCTCTGTTCTGATTAACTCGATTCACTACTTTCATTGAAATAATGATATAAAGTGAAAAGAAACAAACCATACTACAAGGGCTTGTGATATAGCTCAGTTGGCAAGTCTGTTGTCTCCTGAGCCGATGTCCACGAGTTCGAGCCCAAGAGCAAACATCGAACACAGTTGTACCGGATAAGTTTTTCAATAACGATCCGCCAACTGCAACGTTGATAAAGTCGCGAATGCCATAAAGATGGTAAAACGACTATAATCGAAACAAAAAAAAAAAAAAAAAAAACCATACTACAATGTTTCAATCATATTCAACGCTCATTTCAATACAGATTATATTAATGGTAAAACAATGCCTTTTTCTCATTATCAGAATTTCTTAAATTTGTGCAATTACAAGATGACTGTCGACACCAATGGCTTAAAGCTGTCCACGAAGCGCAAAGATTGCAAAGTGAACTGGACAAGGCTTTGCGTGGGATGTCCGATTTGGAGTCAAAGCTTTTCCATGCGCGGAAGCTGCTCGAGGAAGAGGCAAAGGCACGCAAGCACGCTGAACACGAGCGGGATGCTATTGTAAGTTCGTGTTAAGCAATATTTGTAAGGTGAAAACTTAACATTACTACTTTCAGGAAAAGAAAATGGTAGCAGTATGTGATATCGTTCGGAACGAACAGGATTTGAAAGACGAAACCAGGGAGAGATTGGCATTTATGAATGCTTACTCCTACAAACGCAAATCTGTCCATGATAGAATCGACGAACTAGGCAATGACATAAACTCTACTGGGTCATTTTTGTCAGATCTGTCATTAACACAATCGGAGGACGATTTCCTTGACGCCAGAACATCACGAAACAAGTCCTGGAAGAAACACCGTCCCTCGTACAATGCTTCTGGTGCGATCTACGGCGGTAATAAGCGAACAAGGATGAGCCAGGAACAAGCTGCAAAGCGTAAAAGCATCAATGAAAGCAAAAAAATTATTGAGCTTGGACCGAACGAAAAGATTGTAGCTCATACAAAGGTTTCCGTACCGCAAGACGATGGTCCGATTTTGGCAGAATCGATCATCCAGGCTATTCCGCCTCAATTTGTTGCAGAGGCTCCCAAACCAACTGCTCCGAAACCGACGCCGCGAAAAGAAACAGATGTAAAGGAGAACATTTCACCGAATCTTTTCAAAACTCCTACAAAGTAAATTATTTCATTACTTTAACATGATTTTTTTATGTAATAGATATATGTTTTTCGTAGAACCGAAACAAAGTTCTCCAAGATGCATTTATTCACACCATCAGCACCACCGATGGAGGAAATGGACCATGGATATGGGGGTGGTATAGCAAACAACACACCATCAATAAAACGAAGTATCATGCGTCAACATGCATTTACTGGAAAAACTTTCCTCAAGTCAGAAACTTGTACTCAGTGCCAGCAGAGGTAAGTCAATAAGCTGTGAATTAGCTGCTTGAATAGATTTGATTGTTATTCTAAAATGTAGCTAACTTAAAAAAAATCCCAGAGACCTCTTATTGACTGTAAACTTAAAAACATTATTTTTAGGATCCGCTTTGGTACGGCAGGTTTGCGGTGCCGTGATTGTAAAGCCGTTGTCCATTCCGATTGTCGAGATCAATTGACGATAGCATGCGTTCCGCAAAGTGGCGGAACGCCTACAATCAAAGGCGGTCAAGTGGGAGGGTCTCTAGCTGATTTCACACCAAGTGTTGGCCCCATGATACCCGGTTTGATTGTGCATTGTGTAAACGAGATCGAAACGCGAGGCCTTACCGAAGTAGGAATTTATCGGATTCCCGGGTCTGAAAGAGAGGTCCGAGCATTGAAGGAGAAATTTTTGCGTGGAAAAACTGTTCCAAACTTGAGTAGTCTAGATATAAACGTGCTTTGTGGGTGTGTGAAAGATTTTCTTCGCTCATTGCGGGAACCTTTAATTCCGTTATCGTTGTGGAAGGACTTTTCGAATGCAGTACAAGCCATTTCGACACAGCAAAAGCAGCGCGAGCTGTTCGAGGCCATATCAAAACTACCGCAGCCCAATCGCGATACGCTCGCATATTTGATTCAACACTTCCAACGAATCGCCGAATGCAAAGAGGTCAAGATGCCACTAGACAACTTGGCGCGAGTTTTTGCACCGACCATTGTTGGATACTCGTCGCCAGATCTTGATGCACATGCAACATTTGCCGAAACCGTTATTCAGTATAATGTAAGTTATATTTTTTGTTTATTAAAGAAACGTAATTAAAAATGTTGGATTTTTTTGCAGATTCTCGAGAGCTTGTTGAACATTTCCACTGACTACTGGTCCCAATTTGTTGACGTCGAAGAGCCAGCCCCAGAGGATCTTCTCAAATCGTACACAACTTCCAATTCAAAAAATTATATGGGTAATAATGATGTTGTACTTAAACGAAAACGTTCCATTAAGCTAAAGAAAATATCACTTTTCAACAGGTACGCCCCTGCTGAAGAGTCGCAAGGAAAGAAAGTTCTACGCCACACCTCCATATCCGGTAAAGAAAAAGTAAATTGGAAGATACCTCATCATTAGGTGTACTTAGACAAGCTCTTTCAAATCCAGCAGAAACGATCATACCCTAAGGGATAAGTGTTAGTAATCGTATTCTTGTATTCTTAACCTTTAGTAATTCGATTTTAAGATGTATAGAGCGACATGTGCTTATTTAATATGTTCCCATTGAAGTATGCTCGCTTCTTTGATCGGTAAACAAATCTAGATAATATCAATTTGTTTTTATTTGAACACGGAACAAATATTTTTTTTTAAATATACTCATATGTTTTCGAGCATTATTAAATGGAAATAGTAAAAAAAACCTGGAGATCGAATAAAAATGTGAATTATTTTATTAGCTGATTTCTCGCAACTGGTATCTTTTGTTTGGCTGCATTTATACGAGTTTTGTCTATAAGACCAATTGAGGTCCAACTTGGCTCACTAGCTATTTTTTTTTCTTTTTTTTTTTTCTCGAGGGATTTTAAGTATCTTTGTGGCTTATTCATCCCGAAGTTGGTCGTTTCACGTGTTTTTCTTTTTTGTTTTGTTTTTTTTTGTTGTTTTTTTTGTATTTTTTATTTTTGGGGGTTGGGGAATAAGGGGTGTCTGGAGTTATAATTGATGGAAGAGATTTGTTTTTTTTTAGGAAGTATATAAGTTTTTTCTCTTCTTCGGGGCAGCAGGAGAGGATCTGACGTAGGGATGTAGACAGGGAACAGGAGATTCTATGAGGGTGGTATTGGGAACAGGAAGTGAGGATGTGTTTAATTGTTATCGGAACTCTACATGAGGGACAATTTGGTGGGTTGTCCTTAGTTATAAGGTGAAGGTGTGTAAGCCGGGTATGCCCTATACGGACTCTTGTCAGGACTCTTCTTTCGGTGGTGCAGGGTCGGTCGGGCCATTTCTCAGTTGTGTTTTTCACTTCCCGAAGTTTGGCTTGTGAATTTGATGCCCACATGATATCCCAAGCATTTTTAATTGCGCCTTTGATGTAGAGTATGGTATCAGATTGGGGAATAGAGTTGGTAGAGGGTGGTAGACTAGTGCCTATAGAGGCCAGACGATCTGCAGCTTCATTACCTGGAATGCCCGAGTGACCAGGTATCCAACAAATGGTGATGTTCTTGCGGGGGGCTATTTGGGAGATGGAGTATATCCATGGATGTTTCAAGTTACCAGCGGCTAAAGCGGTCAAGACACTTGCCGAGTCCGGGAGATGACAGAGTTTCGGTTCGAATTCTCAACGGCATTTAACAAAGCAAATGCTTCGGAACTAAAGACTGTACACTTTAAGGGGAGCCCCAAGCTCCTGTCGGATATTCCGTCGTAAACACCGCATCCGACCTTACCACAATTTATTTTTGAGCCGTCAGTGTAGATATGAGGAAGGGCATAGTATTTAGTTTGGACTAGTTTAAGGAAATTTGGTAGGACGATGGCGGAAGAATCGCCAGCTTTTATATATTTTTTAAAGGACATGTCAATTTTGGGTTTTGGGTCGTTCCAGTTTCTAATTTTAGGGCCAGATTTTGGGCAAACTGTTGGGAGGGGGTCTATAAGTAATTGGCTTACGAGAGAGTTGGTTCTGCTAACCATAGGAATTTCGGGGGAGCTGCCATTTGAAAGAGCACGTATGGCTTTGATAGAGAGGTGTTTAGCAATGAGGAACTGGAACGGAAGTTGTCCGCTTTCAGCCATTAGAGATATTATAGGGCTCGTTCGGAATGCTGAGCTTATTATTCTTGTGCATTCGTTATAGAGTGGCTCCAGCTTCTTCAGCAGTTCTTCCAATGCTATACTCACAAATCCTAGTCCATAAAGTATGGAAGGGATAATCCAGCCATGAAGAAAACGAAAAAGGGAGTCGCGATGAGCAAAGCTGGTTTTGTTGGTGAGAATACGAAGCATGTTAATTTTGTTGGTTGAGCTTTTCCGGATATGGTTGAGGTGACATTTAAAGTTAAGCTTGTCATCAATCCAAATGCCCAGCAGACGGATTGAGTGTACGAGAGGAATGGATAGGTTTTGCATGGTTAGAGGGGGAAGCTCACTAGCTAGTGTATGTTACAGTTCTTGCGTATATATGTCCTTATTAGTCCATGCAACACTAAGGCGGCGAGAAACGTCATAGAGTAATCGGATATCCATTGGCTGCGGTTCTTTCTCCCTCTTCGGCTAGGGAGTTTGTCCAGGCTCTCTTGTCTCGTCTACAAGCTCGTTTGACTGCCTTTTCCAGCTCCGCATATCGTAACATGCGTACATGCCTGCTCAATTCCGAATTGCCTTTATCCGATCATCGATCATCCTCCAAGTTTCATCCGACATCCATTCACTTCTTCTTCCACATACTTTACCGAGAGTACCATGACTCGTCGTGATAAAGGGATTCTTTATTCCACACCACTTTTCTTCGACTGTTCCGTCTGTCGGCAGCTCCGAGGCTCGGGATTCAAGCTGTTCACCTCTGGATTCTCCAACCGGCGGACGTCGTATCAACACCCGAAATTTGTTAGATTGGGTTGGCCTCAACAAAGATGAAGTGAAGTGGTTTTTCCCTCTTTGGCTCCGACTAGCTCATTAAATTTAGTCAAAAGAGGAATCTGTAGTGATTTCCGAATGATATCACAAAAAACATAAGATCTTAACGTTCATTTTATAACATTGCTTTAGCAAATCATTTTATTTTGTGCTCCGATGGCCCGCAAAGTCGAAATTGTTGTGGGTTGGTAAACAAAGTATCAAATTATAACTTTCAACTTACGTACCAACTGCATTCTGTCGACTCGGTGGACGGCTTGCTGCTGTGCGTCGAACAATTCTGCTGTCATCTTCGGACCAACCATCACGGTCGCCACCAGGTTATGCGCTTCCAGGGACCGGCTAACACACCCCAGTAGCTCACGGAGCAAGCGACCGTCTATCGCTGCTGCTGCTTGAATAGCTGCGAGTTTCCGAAACCCGCCACCAGATGTCCTGTCCGTCACCATTATCTGCTCACACACCGATGAATCTCTCCGATTTTCCTCGAACCACTTCCACGGTCCGGCTTAAGTCGATCGTGGTTCGACTGATAACGACTGCCGGTTGCTGCTGGATACTTTTGGTGAAGGAGATGCACCAGGCGATTCTGCTTCTGGACAGTCAGTGAACCTTATTGCGACCACGCTGAATCAAGGAGCTACACTTACTTACTTACTTACTTAATGATCCCGCGCCGATCCTCCGGTGCATAGGGCCGTGGTAAAAGACCTCCACTGTTGACGATCCGGAGCCAGCGTCTTCATCTGGTCCCAATCAAGATTCTCGTCGACAGTTCGGATTTCAGCGGCTAGGCTTCGCCGCCACGAGTTTCTGGGCCTGCCTCTGCTTCGATGACCTTCTGGATTCCAATCTAGCGCCTCTCTGCAAATCTCGTTTTCATCTTTTCGCAGCGTGTGCCCAATCCATCTCCACTTACGTTCCCGAATCTCGATTTCTAGCGCCCTTTGATGACACCGGCGATGTAGTTCCTCATTCGAGATCCAGTTGCCAGGCCACCAAGCGCGGATGATATTCCGCAGGCAGCGGTTTACAAATACTTGCAGTTTTCGCGTCGTCACCGCATATGTGCACCAAGTTTCGCACCCGTACAGCAATACGGATTTGACGTTTGAGTTGAAGATTCGGATTTTGGTTCGTAGAGAGATCTGGCGTGACCGCCAGATGTTTCGGAGACTCGCAAACGCAATTCCGGGTTTCGATGTCTTTCCTGGTACCACCATCAGGCGTTATCTGGCTACCAAGATACTGGAAGCACTCCACTTTCTCAACTTGTTGCCCAGCTACCATGAAACAGGAGGGATTTCCTGTGTTGATCTCCATCGACTTGGTCTTCCCGACATTGACTTTGAGACCTGCTGCCTTGGAACTTTCGATGAGGTCGTCGAGTTTGCTCTGCATATCCGGTTGCGTTTGGGTGAGCAAAACAATATCGTCAGCCAAGTCAAGGTCGTTCAGATGCTCCATTGTTGAAGGATTCCACGGCAATCCTCGGTTCGGTGCACAGTCGATCGATCCAGTCAGAATCTCATCCATTACGATAAGAAAAAGTAGCGGTGATAAAATACATCCTTGTCTCACTCCAGCAGTTACCGGGATTGGTTCGGACAAGACACCGTCGTGCAAGACCTTGCACGAAAATGCTTCGTATTGTGCTTCGATGAGATGGACTAGTTTCTCTGGGACCCCTCGTCGTCTTAGAGCCGCCCAGATGTTTTCATGGTTAAGTCGGTCGAATGCTTTTTCGAAATCAACGAACACCAGCAGAAGAGAGTCCTGGAATTCGTTGATTTGTTCCAGTATGATTCGTAGCGTTGTGATGTGGTCCACACATGATCGCCCGGATCGGAATCCAGCTTGTTGCCGTCGGAGTGTAGCGTCGATTTTCTCCTGGATCCTGTTCAGGATAACTTTGCAGAGTATTTTGAGGGTTGTACAGATCAACGTTATGCCTCGCCAGTTACCGCACTCTGTCAGGTCTCCTTTCTTCGGGACCTTTACGAGGATACCCTGCATCCAATCGGCCGGGAATGTTGCAGTATCCCAGATGTCAGCGAAAAGACGATGCAAAATTTGTGCTGACAGCGCACGGTCGGCTTTCAGCATTTCAGCAGGGATGCAATCGATCCCAGGTGCTTTGCTGGATTTCATGTTTTTGATTGCCGCTTCTACTTCAGCCAGCGAGGGCGCTTCCGAGTTGACGCCATTAATGCGACTTACTGTGGGCGCCTCGAGCTGCGGGTTCTGTTGGCCATTGCTATTTGTAACTCGGAAAAGTTGATCAAAATGCTCAGTCCAACGCTTGAGCTAATGTGTTCGATCTGTCAGCAGCTGACGTGAAGAACCTTCTCGCGTGACCGGGTGATTCCGACGACGATTCTCGCTGATTGCAGATCTGGTTCCTTCTCGTTTGTAGTGTCGTCGGGTTTTTTCCCCTTCGTTACCACCAAACCGTCGAAACCGAAGACAAAAAAAAAGGAAGAAATAAACAGAAAAGAAGAGCCCTGGCGGCGTTTGTCGTTAGGATGTGCTTATTTTCAGAGTGTATCACCTCTTACCCTCGTTTAAGGGGCTGTTCCGGCAGCACGTTGTTTCTTCCGGCCTTTTTTTTCGGTTTTTCTGCTGGCTTTTTGTATGCCACAATCGTTTGAGCAGATTTTTCGGCGCTTTGAAGCCTCGTTTCTGGTCGTTCGTCTTACCCGCCTGGGGCTATCTGCACTGCGTGTTCTCGGCTCACTGACTGATGGCACAATGTCAGATTTTTTCCGGAAATTGCGCATGTTTATTTTCTTCTTTCTTTGTCGCCTTTTTTTGTTTATTTCTCTAGGGTTGGCAACTACAGGGTGGTTCGTATAGTTTACCCAATTTCGTTCAGATTTTGTTTACCCAATATACACTGCGTGTATTTTTTAAAGCGATTTTTTTATTTGCAATGTTTGGAACCTTTATTCCGAATTCACTTAAGCACAGAATAAACCTCGTATAATATTTAATCCGTCGTAGACTGTCCCTCCCTGAAACCGGCCTGATGACTTCCCACGAATCTGTTTGCTTGCGGGCGTTAGGCGGCGAAGTAGGATTCGGAACAGCACTTTGAAGGCGACATTTAGGGCAGTGATTGCTCGGTAGTTCTCACAATCCAATTTGTCGCCCTTTTTGTGTATGTGATGCCATCCTCCCAGCCTATTTGTTGCTATTTAGCTGGCGAATGGCTTCCTGAAACTTCACTCATCATTGGGAGTAGCTCCTCTACGACGTTGGAGGCGATGTAGCAATTCACTGAATTGCTGCAATTGTGTTTCTGTGGAAAAACTTGATTTGGATGTCAGCGGAGCTGTTACTGGAACTAAAATCACAGAGAACCAGAGTTCGGGCTGGAGCCCCAACCGTGTGTAAAAATACCAACCGTGATTTCAAAATAAACGACGCCATTTTTGCAACTTAGCTAAGGGCCACCAGATGTCGTTACCGGTACTTTTATTTTTTCCATTTTTTCTACACGCTCAGACGATAGTACCTTCAACGAATGAAAAATGCGCTCAAAGTCAAATTTATTTTCAGTCACTCAATCGGGTATTAAAATAATTGTAAGGTTTTTCATTTTTTGGCCTGTGTTTGTTTTTGTCGACATGAAATTCACTACATCAAGACTAAATTGAATATTTTTTATAATTTCGATGATGAACACAAATTTAAAAATTCGTTCAGTATTCTTTTTTCTTTCACAAAATTGTTAGCTCGGTAGGATTGGTGAAAAATTGGCGCTTGGTGTTATCGGATATCTGTAAAAGTATAATAGAAGAGGGGAATATTTGAAGAATTTATAAAATTTTTATATCGAGTTGCTTTTTTTGTTAATATAATTCATATTAAAACAGACACATAATTAGAATCTTATATGAACTTTTTTTTCAAACAACTAATTATGTTTGCTTTTTTCTCAAACAAAATCAGTGGCTCAATACAAAACGAGTACCAAATGCAATGCACATTGCTAAAAGATAAAGATTTCGTTTAAAGAGCATATAGCTCCTGCTGCAAATTTCATTATGTTGCTTCTTCTACACCCCAAAAAAAAAAGAAAACTAGCTGAACTCTGTTTTGGTGCGACCTGGAAGTAAATTTTGGGTTATTCATGTTCTGAGTGTTCTCAACTGTTGACAAAAAAAAATCGACAACAAAAGCTGAGTCACTTAGCTAAGAGCCACTAGATGGTGCTGTTTTTAGACCAATTTTAACGGTTTTAAAATGGCCGACGATTCAAATTCTTACACACGGATTCGACACATATTTGTTCGGGGCCCGTTATCTGGTTCTCTGTGCTAAAATCTTAAGCAAAACAAAAATCAGTATAGAGCATTTCCTGAGACAGATGGTGGTAGGGTAGCTTTTTGTTTTTGTTTTGAAAAAGGTAAACACCTACTGGTCGCCATTTTGAACTTGGGAGATTAGCACTGTTCAATTATTTCTTCAAAAGAAATTATTTTTTTCAAATTAACATTACATAACATCAACATTACCTCCAAAGTATTTCATGTCTACAATTATTTAGTTTAAGGGAGTTTAAAAAATTAAGAATTTTGCATAACCATTACTTTTGCATCGCCAATTTGGTTTCGTTACCATCCGACCATTGAACATGCGTAGTGTTGTTGTTATTTTTACCCTACCACCAGCTGCCGAAAATTGTAAACATGAGAAATCAGCTGTTCTGTTGACAAGTCGGGAAATACCTTATTGATAAACTACATCAATTTCAAAACTGCATTACCAGAGACACTCGTCAATGGTTGAAACCTTCAATCAGTTTGGATCTGTCGAACCGCCTTTATTGGTTGTAGTAGTTCTTCTAATTCGTTCCTTTGGATTATTTTCAGTCCGTCTATGGTATATCCGCTAGCTTTGAATAAGAGAAAAAAGACGTTGTAAATCATCAGAATTGGCCTGTTTTTTTTTTTGAATATTTACAATAAAAAGCAGACAGTACTGTAGGAAACACACTTCTAAAATAAAATTATTCCAAGATTTTGTAGGTAATTGAAAATAAAACCTAGCATTTGAATAATACTTTGTATGAAGTTCTGAAAAAGTAAAGTGCAAACCCTGGCAACAGAATTTGGATAAGCATTTTTCTTAGCTTGAGTAAAAGAATTTCAAAATTACCTAGTTGTGTCTTCTACAGTATGTTGAAATAGATAGGCGTAAAGTTCCCAAAATCAGTTAAAAATTCACTTGCACTCCTCTAAGCTCCTAAGATCCTAAGCTTTCAAATTCGTAATTCAAGTTAGTAAACAGTGTGTTTTAAGTCGAAGGTCGATTTCTTTTAAAACAATTAATTATTAAGATAACCATAAAAAAAATCAGAATCATAAGTGTGAATTTTCAAAAAAAAAATTAAGGTAAATTTTTATTTGGTTATCACTTTAAAATATAATTTTTGTATGAATTTATGAAAAACAACAATTCCTAACCATTCAAATGAACCCTTCAGATCTGCAATACAATGTTAGATGAGAAAGATATGAATAAGATTGTCATGTCTTTGTATGTCTTTAAAAGAATGATCCCAAACTTTTGGCCGATACACCATACTGAGGGGTGACCCCAAACTTTTGAACGATAACTTAAGTGTCTGTTTTATTAATTAAAAGAACATTATTGAATTTATTTATCTTTTATTCAGGAAGCCCTATTCCTTGTATAAAAATCAAACAAAACCCCAAGATAGAATGTTAATTGACTATTTTGGTCATGTTTGTTCTCATTTCACAATTTATAGCAGACATATGAAGAAAATTCTATAACTTTGTCTCAACGCTAATAGCATTGCATACTTAAAGGCGCTATTTTTTTTATAATTAAGAGAAAATGAATTATTTTTGCTCTTTTCTTCAGACAACTGTTTGATAAATATTAGTTTTTGGATAAATATTAATAATTTCGTAATCAGCTATCATAACGATCAATTCAGAAGAAGAATATGCCGTTTGGAAGGGGGATCAATTGTACCCAACTCTAGGGGATCAATTGTACCCATAATCAACATTTTAGAAAACTTTTTCTGAAAAAAGTTGAGAGTTTTCCATTGCTTTGAAAATATGGCATTATGAAGTTCATTTTACGCTCGAACGAGCGAACGATGGAACAAATATTTTTTTCATAATTTTCCCATGTAAGGAACATTTTAAAGTGATGAAAAAAGATCTTTAAGTTACATTTTGTGAAATTTTTCAAACAAAGTTCAATTACTCAAACAATTATTTTGTTAAAATTTTTAAACTACAAGCATTGTTATTTTGCTCATCTTGGCACATTTTTCTAGAACATTTGATCTTTGTAAGACATTCCAGTTTCGAGATATAGCTAAGGAATCAAGTATCCCCAGGGATCAAGTATCCTCATTCTCCCCTACTCTAACAACGTTAAAAGACAATTGAGGCCCTCAGGATCAGAGGGGTGCAAGTGCCAAAATCATCAATGTTGAGTTAAGTATACCTTTCAATGTACCTCTGGTGCAAAAGATTTTTTATAATTTTTTTGAACACTTTTTTGATTGAATTAAAACTGCTCGAATTCAAAAATATATGAAAAATCGAGTGCGTTTTCTAGAAACTATCATTCAGGCACTGATCCCAAGTGCCTCAATTTTCTTTTCAACAAAAAAAACCTTTTCCATACAAATTCCCAAGCTTTCTCCAAATCATAGCTTCAGGTCATTGAATTTTTTTCTTAACCGTTGAAATAAAATGAAGCAATCTTTCGAATTTTTAATGACAAAGAAAGTAAACTGAAGTCATGTGATTTTTTTATTTGTGGTTGTCCTAAGACGGCTAAGACCATGTGATTCGAATGCCCATCATGAGGGCAACAGTCCGTTAAAGCTCAAATCAAATGTCACATGAGTCGTCTGATAGATATATGGCCTGTTGGCTTTTGCTGTCGTTAAAGACATAATCCGCAACGACCAACATCAGTAAACCATCGTTAAACAACGGCCAACGATAATGTTCTCGAAATAACCATTTTAAGATTGTAAAAGCGAATAATGTCCTTATCATCATCAACCAGTCATTAATCACACATATATGCCAGCTCTATTATAGACAAAGTGGGTGGGTGGAGATGGTTATCGCTGCAGCACAATCAAACTTGTGCCCAATCCCGGCAATAATTGATGATTGCCTTTGTTTCGGAGAAACGATTCCTTTTCAACAGCAATGACTTTGCCGTTTGTTGTCAACGCCGTTTAACGGCAGTTATCACTCGTTGTTCGTATGGTTCTTGTTTGACCAACCAACCCACTTTTAATAGTAGTTATAGCTTGTCTCAAGTTCAACATTGCCCCGTTATCTCGCCGATTGCTTTCTCGTGGTGGTGATAGCGCGACTATTGTCCACTGCCTGCATGGTCGTTAATGCTTTCGTAAGACGCCGTTGGTATTTCCGCACATTGCTTATCAGCGAGATGTTTCTGATATCGTTAAACTCTGCAGCTGTTGTTATCAAAAATCCGTTGAATTTGGTACCGATGCTGTTGAACTGTAAAAAAAAGTTCGATTCCGCTTCACTCTCTAGGAAAATTTGCAGCATTGATAGATGAATAAATTTAGGCGTTTTTTAATCATAATATTTACTGGGCTCGTTCAAAAATCTTAATTTTATTATCTGGTGTAGGCATGTGCTTCAGAAGTGAAAAATTTCATAATTCTTACAAAGAAATTAAAAAGGTAGGCCATTCCTACCCTTGGTTCGATTTTGCCTATTACCTGTAATTTAGCTGATATGCCGTGTAAAAAAAGAAAACAATAATTTTTTAGCAAACTCAAGCATTGCTACACATCATTTGGAAAAAAAACATTTTAATGATTATTGTAATAACTTTCATGTATTAACATTTTACCAGGCAAACTATATATCGCCGTGCTTTGCTCAATTTAGCTTAGCTTAGCTTGATTGACTATTCACATCCACCCTCAATCATTGAACTCGAAACTATTTATTATGAATAGTTTTAGAAATAGTGAAAAATCAATGGTACACATATAGGTTTTATTGTAAAATTTGTATTCTAGATGCCATTATTTATCTTAATTAATCGGGATGAAGGATGAAAATCCCGGAAAAAATTAATTAATTTAGAATTCCATGATCGCAGGTGTGGCTCAGTAGAACTAGTTCAACATCGCCAATGGTTGCTACTCCATGATTGACCGAGGCCAATATCGCCGTGCTTTGCTCAATTTGACCATCAATTCGCATCCAATTAAAGTTTTTTTTTTTATATGGTTTACAATAGGGGTGAGCAACCTTTTGAACCACCGGGCCAATTTAAATTTGAAATCTTGTCGGAGGGCTGCACTTAAAATATATTTGTTTTAGTAATTATCAGAGCTTCACGTAATTTTTAAAAACTACAAATTTTTGGCAAAAACAAATCTCAAAAAGGAAAAACAACCCGAATTCTCGGGTTTCAGATTCGCGTCAATCCAGAAATCGGCAAAGTTTGTAACCAAAAAACATTCATGGGAATCACATTCCATGCAGCAGGAACGAAAATAATTCACTCCCTCATGGCAACATAAATCAGCTTTGGAATTTTCCTTAATTTTTCTTCAATTTCATTTTAAAACGTGCACTCATTTTCGATTTTAAAACTGTTTTTTTTATAACTAAAACACTGAAATAGAACACCAGCCAGCGTACACTTCAATTGCAGGACCTTTTAGTTTTTCGATTCTCGAAGATTCGATGCGGAATTCCAAATCTGCCCTCATCAAAAACTTTAATTGAACTATCACAAAACAAAACACACTTTATGTTCTTCAAAATGATTGAAAATTTGTGCACTTCTAATCGCCTATAGAATAGGGTGGCCAAAAATTGTACTACGTCTGGGATTTTGGGCGCTCAAGCTTCAAATGATAGCTAAGGGTATAAGAAACAAACTTTTGTAAGGCAGCGACTCATAAAAATGCTGTTTAGAGGTCGCACTGGTTCGATTTATGGAAAAATTCCATTTTTTTCGACATTTTGTCCTAATAACATTTTCAGATCTTGAAAAAGTATCAAAAATGTGTCTTTAATATTTTTTAAATTTTCTTTATAATGTAAGTTTTAAACTAAAAATTTATTGGGACTGTTTTGGACTCTCAATTTGTAAATATGTTTTTTTAAACTACGCAATACTATGAATTCTGGTAAAAAAAAAAATTAAAATTGACAAAAAGTGTATTTTGGATTCAGATTTTTAATCAACATTGAATTCAAAAGATGCGCGACGTTATGATG
Organism: Uranotaenia lowii; assembly: GCF_029784155.1. Lineage (NCBI taxonomy): Eukaryota > Metazoa > Arthropoda > Insecta > Diptera > Culicidae > Uranotaenia > Uranotaenia lowii. The sequence goes on along the minus strand of NC_073691.1, from coordinate 102,756,820 downwards.
CGCAACTTTGCAGAAGAAAGTGTATAGCGGGCCGCGGATTGCTCATCCCTGGTTTCCAAGATTAATCTTTTCTCCTCTATTGCGCCACATCTGGCGAATTTTCAGCGTTTTAAAATTCTTTACGGTATCGAAGATTCCTGCTCTGCTCAGCAACGGAATTTAACGAAATTTTGTGGAAAAACTTATTATGAATTCACAAAAAAAAATGGTTTATGGTTGTTGAAATTGAAACTACGGTCGCTAGTGGCCGTCTACTGGTTCTTTACCGGTGGGGGAGAAGGACCAAATGTAAAAATTACGATCGCTAGGGGCCGTTCTGCTGGATCCGCTTCTTAAACACGTGTTTTTTCTTCCAGAAAATCTTAAAATCTATTTTTTTTCTCTGCCTGCTACGTTATATATTTTGTCAAAATAAGCAATAGTTGACACACACTCAGAAAAATACTATTATGCATGCCATAAGATTCTTTTATGAACTGGCGCCATAAGAAAAATTACTAAAATACGATTATTCATCAAAACTTTCTTCATCTTTCGTGCAGTCCTTAGTTCAGAGGTTCAAGGGGCCTGATTTTTGATACTCCGATTAGCGTTAGGAAACTGGAAATCTTGACAGCACAAATCCCTCTGCGAAATCACAACGAATCCGACTTCATTCCCCGTTGCACCAAACCAACATCACCAGATCTTTAATGTGTTTGAAGATTTCGAAAAATTTTTTGTAGAGCAAAATTGTTCATGTCTTGACAGACCTTTGGGTTGCTTCGATCGATTTCGTAGAACAGAAGTTGTTTGTAATCATAAAACATACCTTATACCTTCAACTGGGGAAACATGCAACAATTTTCAACTTCAATGGCTTCTAAAAAAATTTATGTTCACAGTTAATCCTACCCCTTATGCACCAAAAATTTTTTGTTTTATTTATTTATTTCGTCTTTGGTTTAAATTACCGTACAGACTGATGACTTAAAACTATCCCAAGCAACCAAAAGTCTCGTTAAAAAGGTCGAACACAGCTTAATCAGCATAATCAATGTGCTGAAGTTCCTTTTATTCAGCCCAAAATTTAAGTTCTTATTGAAACTTTGAAGTTCCATTACAGATTTGAACGGCCGTCTATTCAGCCCACAAGTAAACGTTTAATCAGCAAAAACAAAAAAAAAATTCTCCTCTCCTTTCTTACTTTGGTCACCACCAGCGCATGTGGTGCTGCTGGTTTCTCTGCATCCATCTTTATTCCTCCCATCACCTCCCTCAATTGATCTTACTTAATTGTTTTGTTTTTAATTTTGTTCGATACATGCCGGCACGCACGCCAGTTCTTCTACACAATTATTTGATTTGCCTACTCAAGCCATCAAACAACCTAATGGAAAAAATAAGTCCTGGTACCAGATTTGAACCCCATCCTCCGAGATGTTAGCCGAACACGCTGCCACGACACCACGCCTAGATGTTGCCTTACCGGCAGCTAAAATTCGAAGTGGTTATAAGCTTCCTAGAACACCGGCAAGGGCAACCAGCGGCCAACAGCAAAGACGCATGTTGATTATTACTTAGAAACATTACGAAAAGGCGTATAAATCAATCATCCGTTAAAATAATATCAGTTTTAAAAAAATAATGAAATTCCATGTTTATCACTGTTGTGTATGTATGTATGTATGTATAGTTCCCTCATCGGTAGCAAGGTCCAGCCTATGTCTGTGTGGCTTGGCCTTTCGAATTGACTTCTAGGGCTTCCACGGCCGATGGTTCGTCGAGAGAAAGCATCCAACCCTCAGAAACCTACAATGGTTGGCACTCCACTCCGCTTGCATAATTGCTTTAGGTTATCCCCAGATGCCTTCTCTCTGGTAAATGAAATACAGTATAAATATAATGATGTATAAAAAGAAATATAATATAATATAAATCATATGTCATTTAATAAATATGTAATAAAATATTGATGAATAGAAATTCAAATAAACGGTGTATTTGAGCTGTTTGTAATTATATAATAATAAAAATTTGCTATAACTTTATATATATATGTCATTACTTACATGGGTTGTTTTCTATTGCTAGTGGAAAAAAGGTTATCTTATATCTAGTAAAGTCAACAACTACAATTTTTTTTTTAGTGTTTTTTTTTTAATTTTTTTTTATCACATTTAAACAACATTATAAGGAATCCGAGTGAGAATATGGAGTGTATCAATCACTAAACCCATCACCAATAGCAAAATTCATATGAATTAAACGGAGCAAATATATTTCGTATAATAAACCCATCACCAATAGCTAAGCTACAGTTCTATATTACATGATTACATAAAAATATTAAAAACACTTAATAATAAAATTAGAGCTCAGACAAATGAAATGAAATTTATCTAAATAAATATAATGATTAAACAGAGCGAATTAGGTAAGTGGCAATCCATAGTTAAATTATTTGAAATTAATTTTGCAGTTATCCGCATTGAGAGAATAGATCCTCTATCTATCCTGACTTGTTATTCTTCCTCTTTTTCTGATTCTGTGCCTTCTGAAATTTCACTCTCGCTATATTTATATATCTGATCTACTTGGTGTGCGAATTTCCCTCTGTCTTTTGCTAAATTCAACCAAACCTCTGGATCTATACCATACCTCTGCATGTCCTGTTCTATCCCTATGTTGTAGGTGAAGCTGGGCCTACCTTTTTTCTTACTATCGAACTTAAGATCTTTAGCTAATCTGAGGGGGTGATCGTTCTCCCTCCTCAATATATGTCCCAAATATTTTAACCTGCCACTCCGAACCCTTCTATTGATGGTTTTCCCCTTCAGAATTCTCCTTACATTAAACTTATCTCCTGGAACTTTCCTACAATTATTCCATATCTCTAATAAAATCTGCTTTTCAAATTTTGCTAGTTGTATCCTATTTCTTTTGGTAAGAGTAGCGACCTTGGTTCCGTATAACATTGAGGGGGCTATAACTGCCCGCATAATCAAATATCATACCCGTTATCGTTGATATTATTCTGATCTGATTAAACGAATAGTGACTATTCGAGGAATCGTTCTGAAATCTTTTAATTTTTCACTAACTTTTATATTTTTCATGCGTCTTCGCTTGACAGGATAAAAGATTATTTTAGAAAGATACGGGTAATGATCTTTAAAACAAAACTAAAGATGAATCTGAGTGTGTCCTCACTATCAACAAAAATGGCGTACGAATTTAGTCTTGTGAACGTTTTCGGAAAACCTCTCAAATGTAGTCAGTGCCTTAAATTTGGCTGCAAAACAACAACAGAACTGAAAAATAAGGCCCACCGCGACGCAGGCGATAAAGGTAAGTAAAAATGATTTTTTGTATGGCAATTTTTTTCATTTTTCCAACCTTCCTTCAGCTCAACAAAGTGCAGCAGATGCTGGTCAAACTCCAGCCACCGGCCAAACAAACACCGGAGCGGTTCTAACAGCAGCCACTATAGCCGCAGCAGGTGCGGTATGTGGGAAATTGGGAACACAATTGGAGATGGCATCGGCAGCGAATAGCCGGGTTTGGCGGCGAAAAAAAGCTGGTCCTCTGGAAGTCTCGAATCCCCGCAAATGTGACCGGTTCCATTGTACTGTTGCTCACCCGGGAATATCATCTGGCACCGAAAGTTCTCTCGGAATGCCGTGGAGTCCTCTTGGTGAAAATTGGTATGTTTGAAAATTTCTACTACATATTTTTTTTTTTCAAATTATTTACTAAAGGTAAGCTTTTGATATTGCAAGATCGACGTTGCCGAAATATCAAAATTTTGAGAAATCTGGATTTTTATTGTGAACTATCTGATGAAGTTCTGATAAATAACTGTAATTCCGATTAGAAAAACTGAAACCTGTTTTGTTTTCTTATCGAAATTACAGTTATTTTCCATAAGTTCATCATTCAATATCATTATTTCCTATATCATAATTCCTAGATTTATTTCCTGATTTCAATCTTATTCTTGTAGGTACGCTAAAATATCCGAAAGACCTTCGGATGAACTGCATCTGACGGTAATATTATGTAAATTTCCTTATCTTGTTTGTTATTTTGTTTTTGCTTTTTCAGGTAAACCGGAAAATAAAATCTCCATCAGTAAAGTTATGTCTGGGTCAGCGCTGTTCAAGAAATTCTTCCATTCTCTTGACCTGGGCTTTTAAAACACAACCCTATACTTCATGCGCACTGCTGAAACGGATCCGCATAATTATAACATCATTCGTCCTCGCCTTGGAGAAGATTTGCCCTTCGCTGAGCACTGTCATAAAGAATCTGCTGCGTGTTGAAGATCTGAATGATTTAGCAATCAAGATGCTGCGTATCACAACCAAACAGCATGAACGTCGACCATTTCACCAAGCGGGCTCCGCTTGTTTGATGATGATCCAGTTCATTTAGTGCGTGCATTGTTAACCCCAAATCGGCGAAAAGGGTGAGGCAAAACAATCAGCTTATTCAAAAGCTGTCATATTAAGGTAATAACGTTATATCTATGTTTATTTCGAGTGTTCATTTTTGTTATATTTTTTCAGATGAAACATTTGGTATGTAGCATCTGGTTTTCAGAACTGGCTGAGTATGGCAAAATTCTAAAAATTAGCAACGATGTTAGACATCCAAAATTCAAACGAAGAAATGAATTATTCTAGATTCACCACTTTTACTATCGAAGGGAGCTGGAAGTTACCGACAAAAATGGTGTTGCAACCACAATTTAAGAAACATCGTTGACAAAGCTATTCCGATGTGCACTCGCTGTGCTCATTCTCCCACACGCGGTGCATAAGACCGGCAATGACTTCATTCTAGACTCGGTTTTGATGGTAATTCATTGATACATTTTGAACCTTAATATATTGTATAATTTTGATTATTCTTTAGGTTAAATAATCTGAAAACAACATCCGATTGATTGTTGCAAAATGCTCCAGCTGCAATTAACTACAACTACTTTTTTCACTATTTACGAGAAAGGCGGCCGTTCTTATTGGATGCCGTTAAACCACCCTTTACCCAATGGAACAGGAGGGTCGCATTATAAAAAAGGAATACGACGAGGTATTCATTTATTAATTTTTTTTTTCATATGGATACATTTTAGATACTTTTTGATTAAACATCAATTGCAACATCGTTTAGAATTGTCTTCGAATTCTATATTTCTTGATAGAATTAAAACTCAGCTATCTCTTAAACGTCAAAATATTAAATAAGGTTCTACTTAAGTCTTATTTAAGGAGACCATTTGTCTGAAAACTTGACAAAACGTTAGAGTGAAAACACTGATTTATATTTTTTGTTAAATTGCTCAAGACAAAGTGAAAAAACTCATTTATGATTCGTAACTAAAGTCAAAAAACAAAGAATTAGAAAATTAGCTGTTGAAATAAAGTGTGACATTCGAATTTTGAATCTCTTACCAAAATTAAAATTGCATAAATGAGCTGACATCTTAATTCTCCGTTATGAAACAGATTTCGAAACAAATTTTGAATATCGAAAATTAGTCAGGCTGGAGTCTACAACTGTTTTTTTTTATTGTTTCAGCAATTCACGGTGGCGAAATTCCTTTCGTTACAGTTTGTCTAGACAACGCTGGCGAACAATCTGGTTAGGCGACCAAGGCACTGATTCGATTTATTTTAGAGGTGGATGCGGTAGAGTTATAAGACTTCAAATAAGGAAATTTAATCAATCATCAATTGTCTCATTTCGATAAAAATAAAATCTATGAAAAACTATGACTCGAATCGTCTTCTTTTTTCTTAAATTTTACCATATAATGATCTTTGAAAGATACACTGTAGCGTCTGAAATATTGGCGAAGAACGATTAACTGAAGATTACATATATCGTACCATTTGATCCAAAAAAGTCTAGAAAAAAGCAAAAAAAAAATGAATGGTTACTCTACTTAACGACCCGTTCGCTGTATCGTAAAGTGCGTCCAAACGATTCCATTCCATGAAAAAAAGACTAGTTTAATCGTACATTAATAATCCAAAACTATAAAGCTAATCTTTCGTGTGTCTTGGGAAGAAGATTATGGAAATCGTTATAGTATAATACCGATTTATGCGGGTGCATTGTACATAAGCTTTCCTAATTCTTCTGATGGTTTGTACGTCTTGCAGAATTCTACAATTACTTTAGCTGCCTTCAAAGCATTCTGGCATCTTAGTCTTACCGCCTCTGGCCTATTCAGTTTTGAGGTTAGATTCACTCCTAAATATCGAATAGAGCTACATACATTAAACCTACTGCCATTAATTTCTACTGACTTCACCTGTTCTCCCTTGTCAACTGGTTCTCTAATAAGTATTTGGCTTTTACTGACATTGATCTCCAATCCCACTTCCTTTAACTGTTCTTCCATTTCCTTCATTATTTTTGCTAACTGTGTTTTGTTTTCAGCTATAATCAGAAGATCATCTGCAAACGCTAGTATTAGAGGCACCTCAACATTTCCCCGTCTTACTGTCTTCAATTCGGTCACCCTATTCTCAACGTAACATACTGATAATGCAAAACGTTCTACGTAAAGTTGAGAAATTCCATGTTTATCACTGTTAAGCATAAAATTATACAAATCCTTGATTTTATCTTGATATTTAATCAATGAATTGTGTCGTAACCGGTGGCGGAACCCAATTTTTCCGTCAACCTGTCCGACGCAAAATGGGCAGAATCTGAACGGTGCAGATCCATTCGCCTAGAATTGCTTTACCAAACTGACGAAGAGCTAGCCTGCGCGACGAGATCTTTCAACAAGTGCGAGAAAGAGATTTATCATGCTTCTCTTTCACACTGCTATTCAACACGAATTTAAACCGTTTTGCAGAAGAGAGAATACCTAAACAGATTCGCAAAGAGAATCAACGAAGCTATCTACTCGATTTCGTTCAGTTACACGATTGAAACGATGTGTTTAAATTACACTACACTCAACCTTAAATTAACTTATTTCATAATCTGCATTTTATATCCTGAAATTGATTTTCTTTTTAATGTATTTATTTATTCAATTCATACAACTCTCATATACCACAAATTGCTTCAACTGACTTTCAATGTGTGATAAATTCGTGGTAAGTAAATACAGTTGGACGAAATTTTATAAAGTCAAAGTATTTACTCTTTTCAAAAACAATCATTTGCGATTTAGATTTAAGTTGTTCTGAGTTGATGTTTCAAAATAAATTATACATTTCAACAATTTCAAATGATTTATTTATTATATGCCTTTTTGTGATGTTCGTTCACATTTCATATTCATGAAATGGCGGACATGTCTCAAAAAAGGCTATTCGAGGAACTTTCTGGAACTTCGAGTCCATAGAAGGCTATTTGAGATCCAATTTGTAACTTTAATTCTGAATGATGCGATTGACATGTCACAGAAAAGGCTATTTGAGGAACTTTTTGGAACTTGAAGTTCACAGAAGGCTATTTGAGACCTAATTTGTAACTTTTATACTGTGTGGATGCGATTGACATGTCACAAAAAAGGGTAATTGAGAAACTTCTGGGAACTTGAAGTTCACAGAAGGCTATTTGAGACCTAATTTGTAACTTTTATACTGTGTGGGTGCGATTGACATGTCACAAAAAAGGCTATTTGAGGAACTTTTTGGAACTTCAAGTCCATAGAAGGCTATTTGAGGAATCTTTTGTAACTTTCATGCTCACATTCGAGAAAATTTGGTACCAATTCCCTTTGAAACCTTTATTCAGCGAAATTCGAACTTTGGAGGAACGAGTTTAAGTAGATATGAGACTTTTGGTTGCTTGGGATGTAATTCTGCTTAAACCTAATTTGAAACGACGTTTACACATATTAAAATTATAAAAATGATACACTAGATTAAAAAGTTCACAACACTTGTCTATAGGGTGGTTTTGACCATAAGCAGTACGGTGGTGAGGTATTGAAAGAAACTGACGTTGTCGGAGTGTTCTCGTTGGTACATAAATATTAACACGTTGTAGAATGTAAGCACAGTCAATACGGTTGGTCAATGTGTCAAATATAAAACCTTGCTGCAGTTCGATGCGACGCTTTTCGAGTGAGGTTAGGCATATCAGCGCACACCTTTCCTCATGATGATACATCATGATGATACATCAAATTGGCGTAGTTAGAAAAAATATTTGTTTCTTTAGTTATTTTTAATTTTCTAAAAACATGCGATTTTTACCCTCCTTAGAAAACGGGGTAACTTGCAACAAACTTTGTTTTTAATGAAAAATCTTATGTAACACGTATGAAAATGTATAGTTTTTTTTTATATATTTGCGATGCCTTCAAGACCATTATCCATGAAAACACCGATTGCAGTAATTTTTTGGTCTGTAAAAACTGATTTTCACATTTTTTCTGATAATAATGATGCTGCATACATTTAGGGGTTAAATAATACTACGAAAAATTCTACAAGCTGAAATCATAAAACTAAATGTTTAGATGAATGAAATTTCAATGTTTACAAACGCGTGATGCATAACATTCATATTCCAGCACATGGAAACGAGTTTTACAAGGTTTTTTTTTTATTTGCATTTTGTTGCATTTTACCCCAGACACCTAACTGAATTTTTGAAGTATTTATTTATAAAAATGAGTTATTATTAAACAAATTTTTACACCAACAGTAGACTGCCCCAAATTTGTATGGGAAATTCAAAACCTGTGAAATGTTATACGCTGCAGGCTAAAATTGATCCTAGGCCTAGTACTAGATCTCATGCCAAATTTGGGCCAGATCGGATCACGGGAAGGGGTCGCTCAACGAGCCTGAAGTTTGTATGGGATTTTGAGACATTTTGTTAGGGAGAAACATGAAAAACAAGTTTTTCAGCAATAACTTTGGTTCCCGTCGGCCGATTTCTTTCAAAAACGGGTTTTCTTAAAGCCTAAATTATGAAAAACATTTCATCCGAAGACTGCATATCGATAAGAGTTAAGACAAAAAAGTTATTAGACTTCCAAAATGGGCTAACTTTTTTAAGGATGGTATTCATCACTGTAAATGAGTCGGGGCGGTCGAACTTATTGACGCCTCATTAGCAGTGATGAATACCACCGTAAAAAAAGTTAGCCCATTTTGGAAGTCCAATAACTTTTTTGTCTTAACTCTTATCGATATGCAGTCTTCGGATGAAATGTTTTTCATAATTTAGGCTTTAAGAAAACCCGTTTTTGAAAGAAATCGGCCGACGGGAACCAAAGTTATTGATGAAAAACTGGTTTTTCATGTTTCTCCCGAACAAAATGTCTCAAAATCCCATACAAACTTCAGGCTCGTTGAGCGACCCCTTCCCGTGATCCGATCTGGCCCAAATTTGGCATGACATCTTGTACTAGGCCTAGGATCAATTTTAGCCTGCAGCGCATAACTTTTTCAAAAGTCGGGTCATATGTGGCACTCTAACCAACAGTATTGGTATAACATGAGGAAACCAGTAAAAAGTTTGTGGGTAATATTATCAAGCCAATCCGTCATACTGGGTAAAGTTTTTACGGCACCGAAAAATGTAAAAATTTGTTCATTTATTGCTCGATTTTTCAAATTTTATATAAAAATTAAAAACTTTGAAAAACTAGCTTAAGATAAGAGAACTTATGTCATCATCATTTTGTTATGCCCCGTTTGACGGTATGAAATGTTCGCCAAAAAGAACTATATTTAAGGGCTTCAACATTTAATTGGCTCAGTTTGCTCTCATAAAAATATATACCAAGAAGGATCCTGTAACGCCCTTGAATG
>NC_073691.1:102721535-102746535 GCF_029784155.1 Uranotaenia lowii | reverse complement strand
ATTCTTAAGTTCTTAGTTCTAGATGCAAAAGTAGATAAGTTAAAATCGTCTATATTGTTGTGAAAATTGTTGGTTGAATCGAACATTATTAAAAAAAAGGACAAATTAACACAAAAAAAAAATGCAAATAAATATTGATCCCCTCACAATCTTTTACGCTTAGGTGAGGGTGTATTTTTTTGAGAAAGTGATGTGTTGATATCACTAATGGTATAATATTTACTTCGTAGTCTGTTGAGATCATCCTGGCTTTTTACAATTTCGGGTTTGGAATCTTCATTTTTTTTTACTAGAATGGCCCCACCTCTACCTGGCCAGACATATTTGACCCCCAATAAATCCTGACATTCACGCAGTTCAGTCAGTAGTTCAAGAGATAACGGAGTCAGTTCATCACGCAGGGTCACATTACAAGCATTACCATTTATCGTGAGTGAAGGGTTCACTGCTGTAGAAATCAGTTTTCCAAAAGCACGTTTTTTTGAAAAAATTTCCTCTTTCACGGAGTTTTCTTTAAAAACAACACGGATGGGGGCTAAGGAATCAGTTTTGTTTTTTGCATTAAAAATTCTAGACACTGACTCAACTTGATCGGGTAAAAGGTTATAACCTATTTTTTTACATGTCATACTTAGTAATTCAAAAGCATTATCGTTACTTAGTGAAGGTAAACCAAAGAGCATGGCATTATTAGAAATTTTTTCCCTATTCAATTTATCTAAGTTGGTCTCTAACTTGTTCACTTTTGAAGTCAAGGAGCAATGGGACGATTTCAAATCGGAAACTTCTGCCTTCAGGTGTTCGTTTTCAACTTTCAAATCCTTAAAGTCGACTTGCATTTCATCGAACTTTGAGGACAGAAAGTCTTGCGAAGCCTCAATAGCAGCAGCAACCGATTTTATATCACTTTTCATTATTTGCATTTCATTCGCGACAGCACTTTGCACCGTGGATTTCAATTCCTCACTCAGAGCACTTAGAGACAACGTTTGATTGCTTTGCATTCCAATGATTTTTGCATAAATTTCGGCGCAATTGGGAGAACAAAAATAGGTTTGATTTCTTATTTTTCGCGCTGCGCCTCTGATTATGTTTCGACAACGAAGATGAACATTGGAAAAGCAATACGCGCACGTCAGCAGCGAAGAAGTACTTGTTTCTGTTTTTTTGCAATCTATGCACACAAATTCATTTTCCTTATCCATATTTAAAATGATTAAAAATACAACACCAGTAAGTAAACAAATATCCTAATTTTCAATTACACAATTCTATAAGACACAATGGACAAACGATTTAAAAAAATAAATTAATATATAAACTAAAATAAAATCCAAAGGCAATTGTAGTTAAAATCGATGGCGTCAAGAGTAAAATAAAATGTAAAACATAAGTTGGTAAATCAATCACACTAGCCTACGCGGGAAACAAGTTCCGTTCAGCGTCAGACTCAACATCCAATCTCTCTGTGCGAGCCAAAAACATCCATTCAGCGCAAGATACAACGCGAGATGCTAGTAGCCGTTCAGCACCAGAGCAATACGCAAACCACTCTGCGCGAGATACAGATGTACCCACTCAGCGCCAGAGTCACACTCAAAATAACTCAATTTTTTTTAATTGCAAATCAGTACTCGATGCAGCATACAGTCTCTCTGTGCGAGCTACAAAACATCCATTCAGCGCAAGATACTACCTACGCGAGACGCCAGTAGCCGTTCAGCACCAGAGCAACACGCAAACCACTCTGCGCGAGATACTACGTACCCACTCAGCGCCAGAGCCACTTACAGATAAAGACACGACACGACGTCACAGGCACTCAAAGCATCGTACAAAACCATCAAGCAAATTCTCACGTATCAATTTGGAGTTACAAGTCTACAACATTCGTTTTATTGGCACAATTTCTGCATGGTTATACGATAAGTGCTAGTTTGTGATGATCAGTCTTGTGTTCCATCTACTTACAAATTCACAACACAAAGCTAGCCGATGCATACAGTTAGAGTTGGAACTGAAACAGTCACGCAGTACTTTTCGATCACAGAAAACACAATAGTGGGCTGAACGTATAAGTTCAACCCTTAATCTGCCCCAGCTGTGCTGTCGTTCAGTCAACTCAGATCGAGAACCGAATAAATATCGTCAAAACTAGTGCACCGAACGTTGGAAAAAGAAGACTCACCTCACTAATCAGCTCCGCAGTCCCAACTGCTCGAAAATATTAATGAGTTTAACAACCACAGTTCACTCCAATACTCAACTTATGCAACTAATACAACTTGACTGGTTTCTATCTTTGAAACAAAAGGAATCTTACCAAGCCGTTTTGGACAATTATCAAAACATTTTTTAATATATTAAAGCACAGAAATAACCAAACAAATTATTCTATGATGATCAAGGTATCATCAACAAAGCGTCACAACAACTTTTCACAATTAAAATAACCAAAAAACGTTGAAATTGGAACAATTTTAGAAGAGCGTTCAATTGATAAACCAATCACTATAACCAGCGCTGCCAACTTGAACCGAATAAGTACTGAAAGTCAAGTTCCGAAGCCCCTGTGGTTATGCAATTTATAAAAGAAATTGTACACTCAGAGGAAATCTTATTATAAATTTCATAAGATACATCTTATGAACCACTTTTTTGCGTCCAAACTAATTTTTCATAAGAGTCTTATGAATTTCTTTCAATTTTCATACGATGTTCTTATGAAAATAGAAGAACCGGCATTGTGAAAAAATGATGAACACATTCATTCATAGCATCAGTTTTTTTTCATCATCTAACAGTACGAAGCAATCGTCAGTTCATACCGTCAACTGGGGCAACATTAGACTGCCCCAAATTTGTATGGGAAATTCAAAACCTGTGAAATGTTATGCGCTGCAGGCTAAAATTGATCCTAGGCCTAGTACTAGATCTCATGCCAAATTTGGGCCAGATTGGATCACGGGAAGGGGTCGCTCAACGAGCCTGAAGTTTGTATGGGATTTTGAGACATTTTGTTCGGGAGAAACATGAAAAACAAGTTTTTCAGCAATAACTTTGGTTCCCGTCGGCCAATTTGTTCCAAAAACGGGTTTTCTTAAAGCCTAAATTATGAAAAACATTTCATCCGAAGACTGCATATCAATAAGAGTTAAGACAAAAAAGTTATTAGGCTTCCAAAATGGGCTAACTTTTTTAAGGATGGTATTCATCACTGTAAATGAGTCGGGGCGGTCGAACTTATTGACGCCTCATTAGCAGTGATGAATACCACCGTAAAAAAAGTTAGCCCATTTTGGAAGTCCAAAAACTTTTTTGTCTTAACTCTTATCGATATGCAGTCTTCGGATGAAATGTTTTTCATAATTTAGGCTTTAAGAAAACCCGTTTTTGAAAGAAATCGGCCGACAGGAACCAAAGTTATTGATGAAAAACTGGTTTTTCATGTTTCTCCCGAACAAAATGTCTCAAAATCCCATACAAACTGCAGGCTCGTTGAGCGACCCCTTCCCGTGATCCGATCTGGCCCAAATTTGGCATGAGATCTTGTACTAGGCCTAGGATCAATTTTAGCCTGCAGCGCACAACTTTTTCAAAAGTCGGGTCATTTGGGGCACTCTAGGCAACATGCAACAATTTTTAACTTTAATGGCTTCTAAAATCTTAATGCTTACAGATATTCATACCTCTTGTACATCAAAAGTTTTAAGGTTGATGGGTCACCAAAATGACGAAGTCAGAAAAATTATTGGTTTTACCAGTTATTTTTAAATTTACAAAAACATGCGATTTTCACCCTACTAAGAAAAAGAGATAAGTTGCAACAAACTCTGTAATTTATGAAAAATCAAATGAAAACGATTGAAATTTCATAGTTTTTGATACATTTGTGATGTCATAACGCATAAAGCACCAATTGCAGTAGTTTTTGGTTTTGTTCGAATTAAATTTTTAATTTTTTCTGACATAAATTTTTTTAAGAAAAAAGTGTTAATCTTCTGCATACATTTAGGGGTAAAAAATACTACAAAATATTCTATTAGCTCAAATCATGAAAATAAATCTAGGAATGGATGAAATTTTAATGTTAACTAACGCATAATGCAAAACAATCACATCCCAGCATATGGAAACGCGATTTATGAGATTTAGTTCCGATTTGCATTTTGTTGCATTTTACCCCAGACGGATAACTGAATTATAAAAATATTTATTTAAAAAAATTGAGTGATTGTTCGAAAAATATTTCCACATGATCAATGTTGGTATAGGATGAGGAAACCTGTATAAAGTTTGTAGGTGATATTATCAAGCCAATCCGTCATACTGGGTAAAGTTTTTTACGGCATCGAAAAATGTTAAAAACTGTACATTCATTGTTCGATTTTTCAAATTTTATATGAAAATCAAAAACTTAAAAAAATTATCTTATGATTCAAGAAACTATGTCATCATCATTTTGTAATCATTAAAAGATAACTTTATCTCATAACATTAAATTAAAAACTGAATCTGTGTGGTGTTATATAAATGTTGCATTCAACCCCGCTGTTGCTTGATGCCCCGTTTGACGGTAGTTATTATAGTTTTCCTTCAATGTTAAATGTTATTGTTATCTTCGGAATGGTAAGTTCGAGTTGATGTTTTTGGTGTGAACGTTGAATATATTAGTAAACTAAAATACATTATTTGTTTACTTTTCAGCTAGCTGATCGGCAAAAAACGAAAGGTCGAAGATTAAGATGCAGCAAAAAAAAACCGTCTGTTGATGCGCTGCTGATGGTGACCATGAAGGATTTAATTTTAAACAAATTTGGCAAACAATAAAGTGAATGTTTTCAGCATGAAATATCGAGAATTTTTCTTATTAGAACGTGATTTACTGTTTCCATAAGAATCTCTTATGAAATGCAACAACCTCTCATTGAAGTAGGCGTTCAACTTCAGAATTCATTCGCGTCATAAGATAATCTTATGAATTTCATTAATTTTTCTTATGGCGCCACTTCATAAGAGAATCTTATGGCATACATAATAGTATTTTTCTGAGTGTAAGCATCCGTGGATTTTTCATCTATAAAAAATGAGTGTTTATTGAATCGTTAGGAAGCTGAATTTTTTTTTGTGATAATCATTGTTTTAAACAAATTATATTAATTTTCTGATTTTTTTTTTCGAAAAATGATACTTTTTGTTTGTTTTTAGATCCAGATCCATCAAAAACAGCTAATTCAGTGCAAAAATAGGAGCATTAGGTTCAAATTTGGACATTTTTATCAGCAATATCTTTGTAAATCTTTTAACAACAGCAAAACCTACGATTAAAATTTTCATTTGAACTTGCAAATAAGTTCACTAACTTACTGGAAATAAGTTTTCTGGAAAACACAAAAACAGAAACCCTACAATGCTTGAAAAAAATGAACTGCTCGTTTTTCGGAAAACCTCATTAAAAGCATAACTATTGCTTACATAGATGAAGGACGTTTTTGTTTTTCGGTATTGAAGAATTCGTCTAAACACCTTTTTTGAAGATTGCAAAACGTTTCGACTTATGCTTTAAGGAATACCTACATAACTAAGATTTTTGGTTCGTTTATTTTTATGAATTTTGTCAAATTTTCCATCTATCACCAGACAATAAAATATAATCAAAAGAAAATTTGTGTTTTTTTTTCCAAAAAGTAGAACATTTCTTACCGAAGTAGGTTGATTAGTGAGCCTATCCACGGTTTCATACTGCCTATAAAGCGCCTTAATATATGCAATTTGAATAATCAACCTTTTTAAAAGCAGTGTTGTCAAAAATTCTTATTTCATTTTTTGATAGCACAATGGCTGGGTGTTGTGAAAGCTGCTCAGTCAGTTTCATCGAATCAACAATTAAAGTGAAATGTCAAGCCTTCTTTTCTGTGACATTCTGTTTAAGATGCTCAGGACTAGACGAGCAAACATTAGCCATCGCTTCACGTAACAACCTCCTCAAATGGAGATGTCGCGCATGCAAAGGTCTTATGGATAAAGCTCGATTTCGCAACGCATTTGTCTCTGCCGAAAACGCAAATGCGCAAGTACTTGAAGAAATCAAAAACGAAATTTGTAATCAAGTCCGCTCTGATTTACTAAGAGAAATACGAAAAAAAATTTGATTCAATGGCTCAAGCTACACCGAGATCTTTTCGTAGAGACGATTTATCCAGCAAACGTATGATGCAACCTATTTCTGCAAAACGTGGTAGGGAATTAGAAGAATTTTGTAACGATGCCACTCCTCGCCGTCCAGCAAAACTCTTCCGAGGCACTGATACGGCGAATTCAGCAGCTCCGCCAAAAGTGTCTGATGAAAACGGGTTCCATCTGTATTTATCCGGGATTTCTCCCGTGCTCTTGGCACCAATGAATTGAAGGCTGATAAGCTCGTTCCTCGTGGTAGAGACACCAGTGGATTTTCTTTCATCTCTTACAAAATAACAATGGCTTCGAATCTAAAGGAAAAAGCGATGAAACCTTCTACGTGGCCACTTGGACTTGTTTTCCGTGAATTCAAGTCGCTTACTGCTCCTCGTAGGGTTTTTTGGAAACCCCCGTCAAAGGCGTCCGACCCAGTTCCGGATATAGCCTTTTCCAGCAGGAACACGGATTCGTCGACTCTTCCACAATAAACTCTTCAACGGCAACATTTGTTCAACGCACTGTTTCGCAGTCCCTCGTAAGTCTTCCTGCGCCTGCTCTACCCGAGCAAATTGAATCAAACAACGACCATCGCATACAACATTGTCAGTCCGATATTCTGATTTACTATCAAAACGTCCGTGGTATCCGAACAAAAACAAACAGTCTTCTACTAGCCTTGCAGAGAAGTGACTACGACATTGTAGTACTTACGGAAACTTGGCTTCACTCGAATATAAACAGTTCTGAATTTGCCTTCAAATATACCGTTTTCCGTTGTGACCGTAATTTAGAAACCAGTGATTTGAATCGTGGTGGTGGCGTCCTAATTGCCGTTGAAATGAATTGCAAGTCCGTCACTTTAGAGAACTGCAACAGACTTGAACAAACAGTTGTCCGTATTGCGCTTGATCGTCAAGTTTTATTTTTGGGTGTCGTTTATTTACGTCCTAACAGTAATCCTGTTCTCTACGAGTTACACGCTGAATCAATCCAGCAAATTTTTGATATGGCTTCTGATCGTGATATTGTGGTCGTCATGGAGGACTACAACTTACCAAATCTCTCATGGACTTATGAAGAAGATCTTGATGCCTTTATACCGAACAATGCTTCGACCGAATCCGAAAATGTCCTGGTTGAAAAAATTCTGTGTTCTGGACTACATCAAATAAATGATAATTTGAACGCCAACTGCTCGACGAGTTGCACTACAACACCAGTACGACTTCCCAAATTGTAACTACGACGACCTAATCAACGCACTCGTTTCAATTGACTGGACAACAATCCAAACAATTTCAAACGTCAATGGCTGTGTCTCCTGTTTTTACAAACAAATTTATGCAACCTTGGATACAGTTGTACCAAAAATAGCTCCTAAAATTGAATCTAACAATCGCAAGCCATGGTGGAATCCGCATCTCCGCATTACGTAACCGTTTAAGGAAAGCAAGAAGGCGTTTCTTCCGAACAAGATCTAACGAAGATAGGTCAATTCTATTAGATGTTGAAAAAAACTACGAACTCGCTCAGGATAGTTACTTTCGTGAGTACGTAAACCGCACTCAAAGCGAGCTTAAAACGAATCCCGCTGCTTTTTGGTCGTATATCCGTAACCGAAAAAACTACTGCAGGATTCCAGTTGATATGACATTCTCCGGCAAGACAGCAGAAACATTTACCGACTCCGCAAACCTGTTTGCTGAGTTCTTCCAGTCAGTTTTCCTGAATGATTATGGACTCACTTCGGTATCACTTGAATCTTTACCGTCATACAATATCCGTGTACCTATTCTTACACTTTCTGATGTTGATGTCTATAATGCCCTTATAGCAGTGAACGTTTCGAAAGGACCAGGACCTGACAATTTGCCACCGGTGTTCGTAAAAAGCTGTGCCTCCGCAATAGCGATACCTCTAACAAGGATTTTTAATATGTCCCTGTCATCTGGAGTTTTCCCGCAGGCGTGGAAAATAGCATCGATCACACCTGTGCATAAAAGTGGCAGCGCTCATTCCGTCGAAAACTACCGTCCGATTTCAATCCTTAACAGTTTTGCGAAAGTACTTGAATCTTTAGGGTACGATGCTATATATCCGTCCATAGCTCAGTTAATTGATGGTGCTCAACATGGATTCATGAAAAAACGTTCATCAACCTCAAACCTTATGGCATTTACAAATGTTGTGGTACCAAAACTCGAAAAACGTCAGCAAGTGCAAACTGTATACATCGATTTCTCCAAAGCTTTTGACCGCGTTCCTCACATATTGGTAATAGACAAACTTAGACACCTTGGACTTCCTGAGTGGATAACAAAGTGGCTTGCCTCGTATTTGAACTCCCGCTTGGCCTATGTTGAAGTCAACTCCTTTTGCTCTTCGAAGTTTTTGATACCATCCGGTGTTCCCCAAGGCAGTCATCTAGGACCGTTAATATTCATACTGTTCGTTAACGATTTATGTGACATGTTGACGTCGCATAAACTCTTTTATGCAGACGACCTAAAGCTTTTCCGACAAATTACATCACCTCTGGCATCATGTTGCAGAATGATCTCGACGTTGTTATGAGATGGTGCGGTTTGAATGGAATGTTGGTGAACGTCAAAAAGTGCAAAACAATGAGTTTATCAAGAACCCGTAACGTGCATCAGTATAACTACACAATGCGTAATACCGTTATCGAAACTGTTGACACAATAAAGGACCTCGGTGTTACCTTCGATAGCCGGTTGAGATTTTACACGCATATCACTACAATAACCGCCAAGGCTTACGCTATGCTTGGTTTCCTCCGTCGCAACACAATCCATTTCAACGACGTGTATGCACTTAAAACACTTTATTGTTCGATCGTCAGAAGTATACTTGAATACGCAGCTCCAGTATGGGCCCCATTCCAACTGACTTTGAGTCAATCTCTCGAAGGTGTCCAGCGAGCGTTTGTTCGGTTTGCTCTTCGGAAACTTAACTGGAATCCCGAAGTCAGGACTCCCTATGAACATCGATGTAACCTGATTCATCTTGAAACGCTATCCCGTAGAAGGAAGTTCCTACAATGTTTATTCACATTCGACTTACTGAGCGGCAATATTGAAAACAACGATCTCCTGGATTGCATAAATTTGTATGCTCCTACACGCCTTCTGAGGAACCAAATGCTTCTTTGGATTCCATCTCATCGAACCACGTATGGCTACTACAACCCAATAGACACATGTAACCGTCATTTTAATGAGTGTGTTAGTATTTTTGATTTTGGTATGTCTAAGCAATCATTTAAAAATAGGTTAAGGCATCTCTTAGAACAATAAGTCTGTGCGAATCAATATTTTTTCGAAGACTAATAAATAAATAAATAATCATATATGTATCAATCACTGGGAATTTGAATTTATGAGGTTAGTCGCCGAGTTTACCTAGGAAATCTAAAACTTCAATTGGTATATCGTGAAAGACTACATCTGATGTCTTATTTTACTGTTTCTGCTTCTGCTGAGTTCAAACGATGTTCGCTTTCTAAAATAGAAGCCAAGGAAGGAGCCATGTTTGAAACATTGTATTGGTTCGTTATATTAGAACGGACAACCGATGACTATCTAAATTAGTGGCTTTATTCTGAATGCTTTCTCGATCGTGACTGGAATCATGACAGCGCAAAATTTTAGCAGGACCAGACGAGCCAGTAATTGCTGTTAATTTATCATGCTGGCGGCCACCAATGACATTGAGCATTGAGCTCAGCGTGGATTTTCGTCGTGAAATTGATGTTTTCCATTTTTTTTTCTCTCCCATTTGAAGTGTAAGACCCTATCGAACGTTATGATGACTTAGTTTTGATTGGAATTATCGTGTACTACTAAAATCTGTACATAATTAAATTAGTTTCAATTGAATTATGCAGGAACGATGGTAAAACAAATTAAAAATAAGCGATAATAAGCCAGCAGTTTGTTATGAAAAATCTCGTGAAGAAACCGTAAGAAGCGGTAAGTATTAGTATTTGTAGACAGCACCCGTAAAAAGCTTTATCTGAAAATATTTCACGACAAATGCGACAACCTATCCAGCATGTCCCTACTAAGTTGCAGTAGAGTAAAAAGAGTAGAGAATATTATTCACCCAACAAACAAGTTGTACCATCCTTCTCCGAAGGGTTCAGCCAGAGACAGTGGAAAGAAATAAATGATCAAATGAAAATATGCTTTTTAGCAGAGGGAAGCTGCAGAGTTCAATTAAGAAGGAAATTGTCTTATAGCACATAAACTGTAACTCAATGGTATCAGAGTTAATTCCATGTGTTTTTCTTTAATTCTGCATGATTGATTCTTGAAAAATCAAAAAAAGAATAAATCAGAACAGAACTAAAGTTACATTCAGGTACAGTTTCTTCGATCTCATAGAAAATAGACATAATAATGTCGAAACTAATTTGGCGTAAAAAGTTACATGAATTGATTCAAACTGATGCTTCAAATTGTGGCACTTTTTTACAAAATGTTTCCAGATATACCCGTCATGGTGTGAATCGAAACAAAAAGTCGGATAAGACGGACACCCTAAAGTTAGAATCGCAATAGGAAATCATATTTATATTTATTGCTATTTTGATCGCAGTCTTCGAGCAGATGGGCAGTTTAGGTTGTTTTCTATCACATTAACCTAGGCTTGCCAGATACTTTCAGTAAAAAAGCGGGACATTTTACTACAAAAAAGCGGGACATAGCCGAAAAAAGCGGGACATTTAAGAAACTCTTAAATAAGCTTAATTTTATTGTCAAAATTATACGTATATCAAAATTATTCATAGAATGTACACTAAGGTTTTTATTTAAAGCGGATTGATTTTGCTCAATTTTTCTTACACGATTTACATTTACTCGGTTTTTTGCAATAACCAGGGTCACTTTACACGGTTCTCGCAAATCAACACGTTATTTGAGAGAAATATTTCATGTATGTATGTATGTATGTATCAAATTAGTTCTAAAATTAGAAAACTCAAGAGAACTTCCACCATTTTATACTTTGGAAGATTGAGTGGAATAAGATAGAGTATGGCAATTAAACTAAGATTCTGTCGAAAAATTAGAATCTTAAAATCATTTTGAAGCAACTTAAACAACATTTTCTCCATACCAAAGTTGAACGTGCTTCAAGAACGCTTAATTGAATCATAATCTTACTGTAACTTTAGGGTTATTTAATATTGTCTTATGTAAACTCTGAAAAAATGATGCTTATTTTGAGAAAAAAGATGTACCTATTTGAAATTTATTTTGTTTTGTATTGCTTATTTTGTGAAACAATGCGTATTGGGAAGTTTTTTTTTGTGAACCAATGAATTGAAATTTGATTTTTTTGCAGTGTAAGTAAGTGAAATTTGTAAAAGTTTTCCATGAAAAAAGCGGGACATTTTGAGTCAAAAGCGGGACGGCGGGACATTCAACAAAAAAGCGGGACATGTCCCGCTTTTGCGGGACTGATGGCAATCCTACATTAACCAATAGTACGAGTAAATTTCCTTCATCAAGACTGTTTTTATAGCAATCTAAAACATGCTTGCAAATTAAAGTTACTCAAAATGGTCGGGTAAAACGGACACTGCATGGAAAAGGTAGAAATTATGGAAAAAATGCTGTACTAGCATGTAGATATTTTTGTGATTTAAGTATTTGACAATGTTTTTAAACCAAAACTGAACCAACTGGTCCAAATCCGGTAGCGGAACAGTGTGGTTTCTGTAATTCCTTATTTCATAAGCGCTGTTTTATTCGGGTATCAACTTTCAGAAGTTTCTGGACAAAATAATAGAAACTTAATTAAGTTGAAATTTAAAAATTGAGGCTTCAAGAAGAAGTTTGGAAAAAAATACAGATATGATATTATAAAGTTCAAAACTCATGATATGGATAAAATTACAAAAACGTTTTATGAAGGCTTTGGAAATTAGAAAGAAATTTCAATTTGGAAAAAAGAAAGTATTAAAAAAATTAAAGAAATTTGAAAAAAGTTAAGTTTCAACTAAATGCTTGTTAAGTACATAAAAGGAAATAGCTCTAAAGATTAAAAACAAATGAAAATAAAAAATGAGAAATATATACATAACTATGAACAAAAAAAAAAGCAAACCGAATGATTTTAAGACGGTGAAAGCAATATCAAAAGGGAAATGGGAAGGTTGGCAAGAATCCGAAATATTTTATGAAGGTTTTGAAATTTTTTTTAAGAATTTAAGCTTACACAAAAAAAAGTTGTTTAAGAGTCACTTTCTCAAAACAAAATTTTAGTTAAAGAATAATTTATTAATTGTAAAATTTCGATGAGTAGACGAAGCTCTTATTTTTTTTTAACTTTTTGATTAGGAATCAGAAACGAAACAAAAGACAAAAGCAATAAATAAACAAAGTATGGATATTGGCCTAGTATTACGAAGTTTATTATTAGAATTTGAAAGTGTGGAGTGTGGACACAAAATATTGGAGAATCATACCATTCACAATGTGACATAATGATCTCTATGGTATATGTACGGCGGGGTTAGATTCATACAGTTAAGATTCAATATTTCTTACAGATCTTAAACCAATTGAACATTATGTTTATTTTTTCTATGAATAAACTCATTAAAAAATCAATTCGCAAAATTCTTATAAGCAGTCTTAATATCATCAAAGTCGAAGAGAAGGAGCGAATGAGATTGCATCTAACCATGCTGTTCCATGATGCCCCGTTTGCCGGTATTCTTTCGTAATTTCCAGCGAAAACTGAAAACGAATGAGTGATTTTTCTTACGTTTTACGTCTTAAGTTTTACATTATAATACACAGGAACAGGATTGGCTCAATGATATTACCTACAAACTTTATATTGCTTTTATTATCCTTTACCTACACTGTAGTTGTAAAAATAAAGAAAATCAGCATTTTTAAATAAATGTTTTTATGATTCAGTTACCAGTCTATGCTTAAATGCATCAAAATGCAAATCAAAGCAACATTTTAAATCTCGATTTCCATACGCTAAAATATGATTGTTATGCATCACGCGTTTGTTAATTTCAAAATTTCATCCATCCAATCATTTTTTTATGATTTCAACTAGTAGAATTTTTTGCAGTATTTTTTACCCCTAAATGTATGCATCACCCTTACAATTTTTCTTTTAATTACATATTTGTTAGATACATTGTAAAGTTTAATTCAATCAGAATGAAAAATTTCTGCAATTGGTACTTTATGCGTTATAACATCACAAATATATCAACAACTATAAATTTTCAAACGTTTCAAAGTTTTGATTTTTCATTGAAAACAAAGATTTTTGCCACTTTCCCCTTTTTCTTAGTAGGTTGAGAATCGCATGTTTTGGAAATTTTAAAATAACTGGTGAAACAAATTGTGTGCAAATGGTGCCTTAGTTGACGGTATGCTGGATTACTTTTGCCCCTGGAGTTAGATACCATCAATAAATTTTCTTTGAATGTACACTGCCCGCCAAAATTGTGACAAACATGAAGATTTTGATCGGCCATATCTCAGCCATCTTACATATTGGAATTCTATTGATCTCATTCAAGAGATCGTGAGCGAAATCTTTTTTGTATGTATTTGACAAAATGTTTATATTGAGTTTTTATTACTTAAATTTAGCTCAAGCTGAGACAATTTTTAAAACCTGAATTTAAAATTGGAATCCGATCATCTAAGAGTGGGGTGGACAGAGGCGGTCCTAGAGTTGGCTCTTGGGGGGGGGGGGTGGGGGGGGGGTGATTTTCCAAATTTTCAAAAATCAGTCTATAAGAAGGATCGTGAATATCTGGCGAAAAAACGTTTATTTTGAGAAACAGAGTTGAGGAGAGGGGGAGGACCAGGGGGGGAAGGTTGCAGTTGCAAATAAGACTTGTATTTTGTAGGTTTGTATAGTTATAGGTGTGTAATTTAAATAGTTTGAAATCAGAGAAAAATAGTAAAAACTTTTAACAAATTTTCTCAATACAATTGTTTTAATATCTTTTTATGAAGCAATCTGCGAATCTTAGATGCTCACTGCGAAAAAGTATTGATAAAAAGATTATTTTCGTAATTTTTACAATTGGTCAAAATTATAACTTTAATTATTCTTTAAAGAATTTTCCGTTATAAACGTCATTTCACAAATGAAAATTTAACACACATTTTCGTAGAAGAAAACGTAAAAAAATCTTCAAGTTATCCACAATATTTTTACTGGGCTTCAATCAGCGTAAGACCCTACCCAAAATTTTAATGATTCTTATTTTGCAACAATTCCAAAACAATTATTCAAAAAAGTGTTTGTTAATAATTGCTTTGAATTAAAAACTGAATATTTAATTATTTTTCTGAAGCATTTTGCTGAATCGTTGTTCGAAAGTTTCGAATTATTATTAATTCTTGTTCCAATTCTTCATTTTTTTAAAATAAATTTAATTCTAAATAAGAACATCATATTTTTCTTCACGCTCTCAATATTTCCAAACTTTTTGTATAATGTTTGAATAAAATAAAAGAATATTGAATAAAGAGTTAATTTCTGAAAGTTAATACTCTTTCAATATTTCAGTGAAAAGTAATAATCAATTGCAATTGAAATTACCAAACTTTCAGATTCAGAATGGATTTTTAACCTAAATTATTAAGCTGGATTTCTACTCAAAAGTTAAAATATTATTGTGTAGATGAGTTTGAAACAGTATCGGCGATATAATTGGTGTGAATCCTGAAATCTAGGTGTGTTGGTCAAAAATTAGAAAAAAAATCTTCCGAATGTTCAACTTGAACGATTGACTTGTTTCCGAGAAAATAGTCGGGGATGAAGAAATAATTTTATTTCACCTGGGAAAAATAAAAAATTGGCAAGTTTTTGTAACCTATGCTGTTTAAACTGTTTTTGGAAATATAATTCTGAACTCGTTTTTTTATCAGATTTTATCCATCACCTTTAGTTTTAAAAGTTGTATTTTCAGTATTTTTAGAAAATTGAATAGATATCATTAAAGATGTATCGAATAGTACTAAATAGTAAAAAACACTATTTTCTGAGCTTTGTATAGGACTCGGAACATAACTGATATCAAGTTTCAACCAATAATCTAAGTTTCGTATTTTTAATGTAATTTTTTATTGCCATTAAATCCCCATGATTGAAATTTATTTTTATAATTTTAATCATAATTTTGTCTCAGGACAGCTTTATCGTAAAAATTTCTTACTTAATTAACTGTATTTTGAAAGTTTTAAATCAAAGAATGGATTTTTTTATAAAAACTATGGATCATTATAAAAATAGTTAAATGGTGATAACGGTTCAAAATGCACGACGTCCTCCGAGCCAAAGGGGTACAAATGCATAGCAGCTAATGAAAGACGTAAAATATTACAGTAAATGAGTCTTCGAAAGAAAAATAAATGATTACCTAATTAAAAAAAAATATTTCAAGAAATCACATTTTGAATTTAATGTGTTTGACCATTTTCCATATATTTATCTAAAATTTGTATTTCTTTTTCAATCGTAAAAATATGTAAATTAAAATTCTAAAAATCTGAAAAAATTCCAAATTATGAAGAATCGTTTTATATCAATAAATTAAAATCGATCATTTTTGCTACGTCGAGGCCAATACAATCAAAGCAATTTTTTTCAAAAACGTTCCAAAATAAGAAATAATAACAACAAAAATCGGATCTGTCTCGGTGGACATCTGAAGAAGGGAGGTAGGGGTTGCCGAATATCCACATTTGTGCACGGAGGGGGAGAAAGGGGTAAAAATCTTATTTTTTTTGTCCACGTGGTATCTGAACGGCCCCAAAGGCAATTTTACACTTAAAGTCTCTAGTTCTTTTTAATTCTAAAAAGGATCGAGATATGTTGATCCATCAAACATTGAGCCAAACCGATCTGCAATAACTTGTAAGATAACAAAGTTATGGTCGAAACAAGTTTGCAGGTATTTATTGAACATACCGACTATTTGGCGAACATTATCAAAAAATGATCAAACTAAGGCTCAAGTTTTAAAGAAGTTAGTTTGAAAAAAAAAATGTTTTCACTAAATGTCCAAAAGCGAAAAAAAAACTCATAAGCATTAAGGATAACTTACCAGATTAGCGAAAAGTCGTTTGATGACAGAGAAGCGCACGAAATAAAATTGCATGTTTCGCATGATTCCAAACTTTTTGCCGATACACCATACTGAGGAGTGAGCCCAAACTTTTGATCGATAACTTAAGTAGCTAATTTATCTATTTAAAGCACTATGCAAATTTTAAGCTCAAAATTTAAAAAAATGTGTTTTGATATTTATGAAAAAAGATTCAAATAGAACTCAAATTTTTAAATTCGGTCCACCCAACCCTGAACTGATCGGGTTTAAATATAAAGTGCGTTTTTTAGGAAATTTTCCAACTTTAAGCCAAGTTCAAGTCATATGAGGTTAACATATACATTTTGCCAATAACATACGAAGAAGGTTTTGCTCATCGACTGTAGAATGAGATCAAAACAAATGCAATATGGCATAAGATGACTGCAATATGGCCAAACAAATTAGCTTTTTTTCAAAGGGGGTGATCCCAAACTTATTGCCGGAAGCGTATATGGTCAACAAATTCGAATTCAACGCTGTAATTACCTCAACAAAAGTTATTTGGTGAAATTTGGTCCAGGGAATTGCAAGTTTCAGCTGTTTTAGTTTTGCGGACCGACTTTTTTTTAATTTTAAGCTATTAAGTAATTAATAAATTCAACAAACCCCCCACGGACTGGGAAAATTTGATAATTCGAAAGTACACCTACTAAGAAAAGTTCTTAGTTTTTATATAAAATCCAGCGTTTGCGAGTACTTCGTAACGGTTTTTTGCCGCTTGGGGGGAGGGGGGGTGATCACCCCGATCACCCCCCCCATAGGACCGCGCCTGGGGGTGGACAAAATTCAAAATTCGAGTTGCATTCGAATCCTTTTTCCATACTCATTAAAATACATTTGTTAAATTTTGTGCGAAAAATTTGCAATGTATATATAATAGCTACATATGTAAATCATCGTCCAAAAGTTTGGGATCACTCCGCAGTATAATGTAACGGCCAGAAGTTTGGTATCAGTCTTCTAAAACATAAATTTTTATCTCACGCGTATCTCTGTTATCAAACAACGTATTGCTTATCTGCTAAGCTGATATGGAAGATGATGAATGGAACTTTCTTTATGAATATTTAGTTGAAATATTTTTGAAGACTAACTTCCTTAGGACTTAAGCTAAAGTTTCATCATTTTCTGATGATTTTAACTAGAGATGTACCGAATGGTGGTATTCGGCGAACGGCCTAATACCGAATATTGACCTTTTCAACTATTCGGCCAAACGAATATTCGACCGAATATTCGGTCGAATATTCTATTGAGTTTTTAATGAAAATTTACTTTTGCGAGTACTTCAATGCTTTCTATTTCTTCCATAATCATGCCCCTCATGTTTTTAGTCGATGATTTTATACCAGATGATATAATCGGATGATGTATTACAAGGTATTTTGTAAGTAGGAGTCTTTCTGATTTTTAAAATGTCACCAATAACTGAGAAGATATCAGATGACTAGTCGCTTCTAGGACATTTATTTCCAAAGAGATTGCGTTCCTGTGAAATCTGGGACAAAACATGTCAAAACAGGTGCCAAGCTATTTGAATTTGCTTCTTTGATTTTAAGTAAGATGAAGGTTGAATATCTTCAAAATTGTTGTTGAAAAGAAAGATGATTTTAAACCTTAAGCATACTTTCAACCAGACGTATCCACACGGACGGTTTTTGAAAAAAAAAAATTAAAAGGGAAAAATTTATGTTTGTTTTAAAATTTTTGAAAAATCGTTATTGAACAAAAAATCTAAAAGTTTTAAAAGAGAAATTTAAGTTTTTATTTGATTTAGTAAATAATCTGAATTCAATCGAGCAAAATTCGAGCGTTTTAAACAATATCTAGACATCCCGGTCAGATTTGACTAATCTGGAATCTTTTCTGGTTTTATGGGCATGCCTAAATAAATCCAGAAAATCTGGAATAAACTATAATCAAAGTTTAAAACTATACTTGTCAGCATTCTCATGTACGATTTACAGTGAAATATACGCGGATACACCTAAGATGTTTTGCTGAAACCATAAGTTTTTAATGATTGTGTAGCTTTTAAAACATTACTTTTGAATATTTTATAAATTATCCATTTGGAAAATTTTATAAGTCTGTAGTAGATATTCGGCCTATTCGGCCGAATACTTAGCTCAACTATTCGGTGAGCCGAATATTCGGCTTAGCGGTTTTTCAGTGGTATTCGGCGCCGAATATTCGGCCGACCGAATATTCGGTACATCCCTAATTTTAACCAAATAGTCCCACCGTAAAAAAAAATGCAAATTTGTTTTGACTATAATTTAGTTGTCTTTCAAGTTATTGCAGATCAGATTGGTTTATTTGCAAGCTAATGAAAAAGTTATTAAAAGTAAAAATCTTAAAGTCATATTATTTATGTTACTTCAACATCATAGTCATTTAAAAACTTGTGTTCTAATTTTGGCTAACGTTCTGATAATAATAACTTGTGATTTATTATTAAGTCTTTCAAATTGAGTGCAATTCAAAAGCTTGCAAACAAGCCAATCTGATCTGCAATATCTTGTAGTAAAACTAAATATTCGGTAAAAATTATCGAAAAATGATGAAACTTTGACTAAAGTTCTAAAAAAGTTTGTCTTCAAAAATATATCAACTAAATATTCGTAAAGCAAGTTCAACTCATTAGCTTCCAAATCAGCTTAAAATGAAAATGAGATAAAAATGTATGTTTTAGAAGACTGATCTCAAACTTCTGGCCGTTACACCATACTACGGGCGATCCCAAACTTTTGGACGATGAATTATGTAGCTATTATATATATGTATATTGAAAGTACATTGCAAATTTTTCGCACAAAATTTAACAAATGTGTTTAAATGAGTATGGAAAAGGGATTCGAATGCGAATCGAATTTTGAAATTATGTCCACCTCACCCTGAGATGATCGGGTTTAAATTTTAAGTTCGGTTTTTGGAAAATGTCCCAACTTTAAGCTAAATTTAAGTCATAAAACATAATATAAACATTTTGTCAAATACATACGAAGAAGGTTTTGCTCACGATCTCTTCAATGAGATCAATAGAATTCCAATATGTAATAAGATGGCTGAGATAAATATGGCCGATCAAAATTTTCATGTTTTTGAGGGGGCGATCCTAAAATTTTGGCCAGCAGTGTATGTAAATGGTTAAGAGATGAAACTTCCGCATAGGATGAAAATCCCAGAAAAAATCAATCCACTGGGGGATGAACAAAAATTGCTTTAAAAAATGATAATGACAAATTCTTGCTACTTATTTTACTTCATTGCCAACAGTCCTAATCGTTTAACGGTATCAATTTAGCACTTTCTTGTATGTATGAATACAGCATAAAAAGCAATACTCCAGCACCTAATTATGATTTAGTATGATTTAGTGACAATTTTGTTTAAATAAAATTAGTAGCACAAATTTGTTGCCAAATTCTTAGTCAAATAATACCTTAACGAAGACGAAATAGTCGTTTATCAATTCCATTCACAGAACTCAAATGTAATTAAAAGTCATCATGACAATAGAAGGATCTTTTCAATATTCGTGCAGACAATCTAATGGTTTAATAGCAGTTGTTTGTCGATTGAAGCCCAGCAATCGTTTATTAATCAGCCACCATGACCATATGCAAGGATGCTTCTGTTTTGATGAGCCCTAAAATAAACTTTCCACAGATGGAGGCACCTATAAAAATGGGAAACCGAGCAGCTGTCATGTACGTTTCTTGTCCCCAGTACAACGGAATTGTTTTTCGGTATTATGACGGTTTTCTGTAAACACTCAACTCGACAATACTCATTAGCCCTCGCTTCGCCGTAGTACTTTTGGCGAAAGTTGAACAGAAAAAAAAAACACACAGCCCTCAAAGATTGACGATACAGCATATGTATGATGGTAACATGTTTTTACCTCTGCTGGTTGGATGAACCCCAAAAAGCAAGATGAAAATAAAATCATAAAAATAATTCCGCCACAAAACTCCGCCCTTCCATAAAACGCAGGTCGTAATCAGCCAAAGTTTCTAATGAAAGGAATCCCTTTGCCCGCTTCGCTCGACGTATTTGTGTTATGTTTATTTTTTCCTGACGAAAATTGTTGGTAGATTCTGTACCGACATGCGGAGCATAAATTCAGATCACTGGGAGAAGGTCGGGATGGAGGCACTTTTGCTGATGCTTGATGCTGATAATGTGGGATTTAATTTCGTCTACTGCTGGCAGCCAGTAAACAAAACACTTATCATTTAAACAAACTTTGGATAACAGCTCTTTGAGTGTCGTGAGCCATAATTGTGTAGCTACTTAGAAATATTCGAAAGCAACGTGCTTCTTTCTACATTTATAAAGCTTAGTTCATTTAGAAATGGGACAGTTACAAATGCGTGTATCTCAAACACTATTCGTTTGATCGAAATACTTTCTATGGAGGAAATAAAGGTAATGTTATGATAATTCATGAAAAAAAAATGTTGCAAAATATTTATATCGATATTAAATATCAATTTTTGTAAGACATATTTCAACTTTATTCTTGGTATCTCACTTATCCAGACATGAAATCAATCTGTTTTTCCCACTTATACTTCGTCAAATCTGTATTTTGAGTGGCTGCATCAATGTCCGCTACTTTTTGGCCCAATACTTCCCTTTAGATAGAACCTGAGGGCAATTTGGTGGATTCAGCTGCTTCGAAACTAACAAACTTGATTAGTTTTGTGCCACTTAAAAAGTTTTTACTGGAATGTCTGCTGGCAAAATCTGACAAAAACGAAACAAAACCACCAACAGCGAAAACCAAAGTTTTTGTTGTTAAAATTGTCAATTTTTTCCACAGGACGAGTAAAGTCTTTACAAATCATTATATTTTTTTACAAAACAACCTGCAAATACATATGTCACGATCAGAAATGTAATAGGATTCAACCGTTGGAATTGGTTTAAAACCCTGTTTGATAAGTTTTGATGTCCATCTGAAATTACCTGTCTCATTGCCTCGGTGCCGGCTTTACAGCTTAACAGCAATGTAACACTAGCCAAAAAATTGTTTGAGGTTAGGTTTCAATGACTCTTCGCTAGACAACACTTTTAGTTTATCGGAGAAAAATTAACGGGACATTCCAGCGATTTACACTTAGATTATCGTTTATGAAAAATTGGAAATTCTTGTATAAGCCTTGACTTCCCTGATGCCCCTTACCGCAGTTGCCCATCATGGGCTTCATTCCAACGCATGATTCGAATTTTGTGGATATTTTTGACAGTATTTGCATACTTTTCCACTACTCAAGCACAGGATTTTTTTTAAATAATTGACGGGTTCATGGCCGTAGGGGGTGGGGGTTTATGGGGGCTACGTAATACCGAATTCAGACGATATATAAATAATATGGAACGGGAAGTGAAAAAAAAGCCATCAGAATTCTGGAAATTCATAAAATCTCGACGTCAGCAGTTTTCCATCGCGAGTCTCATTTGACGGTCGGTCATCTGAAACTACCCGTGAATCTGCTGATCTGTTTTCTGAATTCTTCAAGAGTGTTAATTCTTCACATAAAGGGTGATACGGTCAAAATTTGGTCAATATCAACTTGCAATATTTCTTTCAATTTTGCATTTAAAAAACCTGAACACCCTTCATTTTGAAGGTGTATGTGTGTGTGTAGAATGTTACTCCTATTTTGATTTTGGAATTCACTCTTCAGTTGTCAAAATGCCGTCCAAAAAAAAAAGAGCAGCGTATCAAAATTTTGCTCGCGCATCGCGAAAATCCGAGCTACTCGCACGCAAAGCTGGCAAAATCGCTAAAAGTTGCCAAATCAACTGTTACAAATGTAATTAAAGTGTTGGGGAACGTTTGTCGACAGCCAGGAAGTCTGGATCGGGGGGAAATCGAAAACTGGAAGCCGCTGAGACGACAAAGAGAGTTGACGGTAGTTTCAAGCGAAACCCTAACCTCTCTCTCCGAAATGCCGCATGCTGGGTGTATCGTCTACAACCGTGCATCGAGCCAAAAAACGAGCCGGACTGTCGACTTAAAAGAAGGTAGTGACTCCAAATCGCGATGATAAACAAAATACGACGGCCAAAGCGCGATCCCGGAGGCTGTACACGATGCTGTCGAAGTTTGACTGCGTGGATTACCCTCTGGCTTGGAGGACGACGTAGGACGACGAAACCTACGTCAAAGCCGACTACAAGCAGCTTCCGGGACAGGAGTTTTATACAGCAAAAGGAAGGGGAAAGGTGGCAGATATTTTCAAGCACATGAAACTGTCAAAGTTCGCGAACAAATATCTGGTTTGGCAAGCCATCTGTACCTGTGGCTTGAAAAGCGACTAGCGTATTTCGCCAGGTTGGTCTCCTGTAGTAGAATGTTAATACATGGGCCCCGGAGAGGCGCAAGATGTGGGTTCAAGTCCTACCGTGAGACAAGGCAATTTTTTTTCGCATGTTTTTGAACATCGATTTTCTCTTATCTAGTCCCTGAAATTTTATCTAAGTTGGATTCATTTCTCTGCTTAAAAAAATTCTATATTCAAATCACACAAGCCAATATTTCACTTTTGCAAATTCAAAGATTCTACACTTTGATCAAAATAAATCCATTTTTTTTTTCAATGTAAGAGATAACAATTTTTTGGATCAAATCTGCATGATGCAAATTTGAACCAAATAAATGATTTTAATTTGCAATTTAACTTTTAAAAAAAATTGCAATATTTTGTGGACCAAATACGAGATATCTCGTGTTTTCACTTGACGCTAGTGTCCTCCATAAAAAAGCATAATGTTATGAATAAAAAAATGAAACCTCGTTCTACCAAATTTAACGCAACACTGTCCGTTACTCAAATATATTGAATAAGCAGAATTTTGTTTATTGGTTTCTAAAATATAAAATGCCGAATTTTGCTGCCTGGGGGCTCAGATTTTCTAGCAGCCCATGCTAGATAATGTTAAACAATACCCCGAGAAAATATGAAATTTTGTGCTCATTTTTTAGGTGAAGATCAAGTACATGTTTCTATAACATCAAATATTTTGCATAAAGAATCAATTCCATAATTTTTTAAATAAAATTTGGGTTTTTTGATCAAAACTTAGAGCAATAACTCAAATTTGACTTTTATTGTCATTTTCTGCTGAACTGTGTGTACAAGCTAATCTTGGATGAAAATTTTTAATCTAGAAAATTGAATTGACAAGCAATCTTAAGTTCACGATATCTTGAATTCCTCAACAATGTATGTAGATTGTTAAATTTATTTACAAGCTAAACCTTTTTCTGAATTTTGAATCTGCATTCTGACACTGAATTTTGAACCTGAATTAAAAAATTGAGCTATGAATCTGTATCCGAATTTCTATGCGATTTCTGAAATGTACAAAAAATACGATTTCCAAATCTTAATTCCAGATTAGAATTTTATGAACCAAGTGCTAGAGCCCCATTCAAGAATCTATTATTAAAATGCGATAGCTTAGGTTTAATATAAATTCACTAATTTAATTATTTATTTTAATCTGTATTGTGAATGTGATTAATAAATGAATTTTACATGATGAATCTGAATCCGGATTAAGGATTCAATTTGGGTTCGAAATTTCGAGAAGCTTTAAATGTTAGAAGAATTAAGTATAGGAACTTTAATTTGGATATAAAACAAAATTTCCCGGAAAACATGATTCAAATTTGTCAAGAATTTTTTTCTGGAGTTTTGTGTTATGAAATGCAAAACTCAACTTGAACCAGGATTTCAAAGCAGTTTTTCATTTCTAACTTTTTATGATTATTCGAACTGAAAATCAAGAATACTGAACTGGATTTTGGTTATGGGAATCATAAAATCAGAACCTCCGAAGTGGGTTTGATATATTTTGAAACTTAATACTCAGACCTAAATTTCTATGAACAAGTGAGAAAATTTTGAAAAAGAGTGGCAGAATTTTGAACTTGGG
Organism: Uranotaenia lowii; assembly: GCF_029784155.1. Lineage (NCBI taxonomy): Eukaryota > Metazoa > Arthropoda > Insecta > Diptera > Culicidae > Uranotaenia > Uranotaenia lowii. The sequence continues at coordinate 102,722,231 of NC_073691.1, read as the reverse complement.
ATGGCTTTTTAGCAATAATTTTAGTTTAGATTGTTACTCTTGATTAACCTTACTCTATTATCATAATTGGTTTCTAAATTAAAAATTTTGAACCTCGCTTGCTTTTTTGGATCTTCATGGGGGGGGGGGGTAACCCCCAAACTCCCCCCCCATTCCTACGGCCAAGTGGCATCTTGCCATTACGGTAAAAAGGCCATGAAGTGGTACGCCGCCAACAACGTGCAGGTGGTTCCCAAGGACAAGAACCCTCCCAACACGCCAGAGCTCCGCCCAATTGAGAAATACTGGGCTATTGCCAAGCGGAACCTAAAGAAGACCAAAAAACTGCTAAGGACGAGCAGCAGTTCAAGGCAAACTAGCTTTCTGCGGCGAAGAAGGTGGACAAGATTTTATACTAATTGAACTTGAAAAAGAAATTAAATTTGATTTTTTATATAAACGATTTCACCGATTTACACGCGTTTTCCCTTGACCAAATTTTGACCGTATCACCCTTTACACTCTGCTCTATGGTACCATTTTTTTTTCATTCAGCTTCACATCCTTGTGCGTGCGTATCTACTTTCCTAAACGGGAATGATAATGCGTTGGGGATAAAGTTGTTCGGGTGGAGAAAAAGTTGGTAGAATGATTTTGTTTTTCGACAGAGGATTTAATTCTTCGCAATAAGGCCGGAACAAATATATTTTTAAATGT
>NC_073691.1:102701141-102721035 GCF_029784155.1 Uranotaenia lowii | reverse complement strand
GTTATCATAATACAGTGCACAGTGGGGATTTTTGATCAAAAAAAGGTACCTATTTCTGTGACGATCGCCTAAACTGTTCTAAATTTTGGAAAACTATCATTTCTTATGCAAAAAAACACGAGGAATCGAATGGTCTACACCGCTTTCTGATAAAATGACTGTTAACGTCTCATTTTGCCCGATTTCCCTATTTTTTGGGTGCAAAGTTATAATTCCGATTGTAGCCATCTACCTTGCAACCAAAAAGTCATACAAACCATACTTATTTATGTAAGAATGTCAGCTGAATCGATTGATGTACTCCACTTTTTGTTTCTATTACGACAAGTGGCTCATTTTGCCTCTTTTCCCCTAAATTTAAGATTTTTTTTCAAAGAAATGCAGTCAAACAAAGTGTAATCCAACAGTTTTTCATCATGAATGATCATTTTTGGTAGATTTATTCATATTCTAGCTAATCGCGTCACTTTTTTTTACTAGAATGAATATAAATGGCTAAATATCCCCAACCTCCCCTAGCTTTTTTAAATTTATGCATAAATTTCACTGTAACAATCGAGCGATTCACATACCAAATGCAAAAACCAAGTGATTTAGTGTAAAATTTGTCGATGAATCGAGTGGTGTACACCGCTTAGTGCTCAGCTTACGAGAATGGCCGCAATCACCCCGATTTCCCCTTAAATCGAGCGATATGTGCACGGAAAATAAAAAAAAGGTAAAATTTACCTTTTTGCGAGGAGAATTTTTTCCACCCCTCTTTCGAGGTAAATTTTACCTTTTTTTTCATTCACCTAGCAAAAAGGTAAATTTTACCTTTTTCGCATTCACCTAGCAAAATAGTAAAAAATACCGTTTTCCCATATACTGATTTAAAGGTAAATGCTGGTTGGTTTGATTGTTTTCTTAAATAAGAATAAAAAAAATACAAAATTCTTTCAAAAATGATATTCATTGGAGATAAATAGGGACTGGTAATTCGGCTTCGCTTTCTTCTGAGCCGCTATGGCCGCTGAATCCACCTGCGTTGCGGCCTCCTCCGTTCGACTAATCCGGTCAGGTTCGGCTTTTCCGGCTGGAGGATGACGTGGAATACACCTCAAAGCTCTATGGGCCGATCTGAAACAAAATCAATAGTATTATGACGAGAACCAGCACAACTAAATGATATTTAAGAACACTTACCATTCTATTCCGATTTTTCACATATTAGGCACAAAGCAAAACTTGTTCCTAGAATGACAAAACAGCTTAACCTCAATGAACGGGTTCGGCGAATAGTTACTTTTTTTTTTAGAAGAATTGTACAGTTTTGTTTAGCTCAATCTAGGTCAATTACACCTCGCTACGAGGTAAGTTTTACCTTATTTGGATTTACCTTTTTTTAGGTGAATTATACTTTTTTATCGAGCTCAATTCAGGTGAACTTCACCTCGCTACGAGGTAAGATTTACCTTTTTTGGATTCACCTTTTTTCTCGGTGAATTGTACCTTTTTTCCAACCTCGATTCAGGTAAAATTTACCTCACTGTGAGGTGAGTTTCACCTCGAAGAGGTAGAAGTTACCTTTTTGGCTTTCACGAGCGTTCACCTTTGCTAACTCGGTAAATTTTACCTTTTTATTATTTTCCGTGTGGAAAAAAATCATTATAACAAATGGCAATGCATCATAAAATGCACAAAAATGATTGAAACAAGTGTAAAACTTATTGCTGAATCGAATGATGTAAACCGCTCAGCGCTCAGTTGACGAGAAGAGCCTTAATCACCCCGATTTCCCCTAAATTCATTAAATTTTTTTGAAAAATACATTGTTACAAACGAGAATTTAATTTAACAGATACAAAAAACATTGTTTCGGGTGTAAAACTTATTGCTGAATCAAATGATGTACACTGCTAAGCGTACTAACCAGTTAGTGTTACGACAGCTTCGACGGAATAGAAGAGGCGGTCCAACGGGCGAAAGAGGTGCGGTTGGTCCATTCAAATGGCGGATTCGAGATAACGAACTGGACATCCAATTCAACAGAAGTCCTCGTAGGTTTGGGAACCACCGGCAATAACAAAGCTGTACACTTCCATCTCGATAAGGTAACACAATATGAACGGGTTCTGGGAATCACTTGGGATCTTCATTTGGATGAATTTTCCTTTTCGGAAACATCCTCAGCACTGTTATGTCTCTTTTTGATCCCATGGACCTCGTTGCACCGAAAACGCCGTCAAATGTGCTATGGTGATGGCAAAGTCGAAAGTTGCTCCGATAAAATTACTATCCATTCCGCGACTCGAATTAAAAGCTGCAGTTCAAGGGTCGCAGCTGGCACAAGGCGTCAAAGATAACCACTCCCTTCAAGTCGATTAAACCTTTTATTGAACGGATTTCCGCACGGTACTTTCGTGGATCCAGTCCGATCAACGAAAGTATAAACCCTTTGTGGGGTTCAGAATAGGTGAAATACTTAGTCTTACAAAGCTTTCTGACTGGCATTATGTACCATCCAAATTAAATGTTGCTGATTGCCTTACTAAACGTGGTCCCACACCAGATTTGTCTGCAAATAGTACTTGGTATCGTGGGCCCAACTTTCTGGGCCTCCACAACAGCTACCGTCTCCAAACACAGAAGCTGAAGTTAGAGCCACGCACCTGTTCCATGAAATAAAACTGCTCAGTCCACTGATCGACGTAACTCGTTTTTCAAAATGGAACATTGCTGTGAGAACTGTTGCTAGCGTACTTCGTTTCATCTCGAACTGCAGACGAAAACGTTAAGGCCAACGCATCGAAACTATCCTAGCCACCGAAAACCTCAAAAAGCTCGTGAAATGGCAAAATGATGCAGTTCTGGTTCCGTTGCAACAGTCCGAACACCGACGTGCCGAAAATATTATCTTCATGGTGGCACAGGGTGAGGTATTTGGAGACGAGATAAAGACTCTTAAGAAAAATTCGAGTAATCCTCCGTCCGACTGGATTCCATTGGATAAATCGAGCCCTTTATTTAAATATACACCTCTGATAGATTCCGAAGGAGTCTTGCGAATGGAAGGCCGATCCGAAAACGCAGATTTTCTTCCTTTTGATCTCCGATTTCCGATTATTCTTCCGGGATGTCATGGAGTAACAGCGCTTCTTGTCCGACACTATCACGAGCGGTATGGCCATGGGTTCCGGGCAACTGTGAAGAATGAAGTAATGCAGAGATTTTCAATCAGTGGTCTGACTTCGCTAATTAAGCAGATCGAGAAAGCGTGTGTGTTTTGCAAGGTCAGCAAGTGTAAACCAAGAATTCTCAGGATGGCGGCATTACCTGTCAAAGACTGACCCCGTTCACATTTGTTGGCGTCGACTACCTTTGGCCGGTAGAAGTATCCGTAGGACGTCGCAGAGAAAAGCGATGGATAGTCGTGTTCATCTGCATGGTGATTAGAGCAGTTCACTTGGAAGTGGCACACAGCCTTTCTGGTCAGTCGTGCCTCAACAACTAAAAACTTATGTTTCCATTTTGCACGTTCTATAGGGTCCAATATGATCCTTTCCACCAGGGTTATGCTGCCATCTCTGACCAGAGGCAAAGCTTTTGAAACTTTTGCGAATTGAGCGAATTGTGGCTAAGAAAAATCCTCCCAGGTTTTGTGTTGGTTTATTCTACACCCATAGAAGAGGTTGCAAAAATCCAATGCCTATTTAGCACATCTCTGTGCCGATAATGCGCTGAAATGTGCACTGTGCCGAAGATGATATGTTTGAAAAACCGTAACTGGCATAAGGACTCGGCTCCCAACTAAAATGATGCATGACCACTACATTCAAGCAAAACAAGAAAAACATTTTATGGGATTTCGTTCCTATTGGATAATTCATCCCAGAAACAAGAAAATAAAAATATAAACCATAGCGCCCGGTAGGGAGAATCGAACTCAAATCACTAACTAAATGATCTTGCCAGACCGACATCTTAACCAGTGTACTATTTGAGCTTCATGCAGGAAGAGGGATATTTGTCATAGGCATTCTGCCGCCGATCAATCACAAAAGAAACGCACGACAGTGGCTTCCCGGCGTTTGGCCTCCTTTCAAGGTATTCATTTGTCTTGCGATGGAAACGGGAGTGGAGGAAACGGGAAACCCATTGAATGAGAACTGTGCTTTGCTTACTGCCTGCTATTACATACACACGCTACATATACACAGCTGCTTAAGCCGGGCAGCTTGGCCGGTGCTTGTTTGCCGGTGAATTGAAGGAATATATTCTTGTTGCTTTTGCTACATACACACGCACAGCTTAGCCGTGGATGTTTGCCGGCGAATTGAATTGAAGGAATGTTTTTTTTGTTGTTGCTTTTACTGCATACACACGCACAGCTCGGCCGTGGTTGTTTGCCTGTGGATTGAAGGGATTGAATTAGAAGGATGTTTTTGTTGTTGCTTTTGCTACGTTCACACGCACAGTGCTCGGTTCGCTGGCTGCCTGGTGTTGGCCGGTATTTATTTCCATCCTTCTTCGTCTTGTGATGCGATAGGGAGGGACGTGAAAGCGTTTTTATTTTGTTTCTTTCAGACATACGCAATTCGGTTAACTTGGGAGATTAATGCCGGTGGGAGCAAATCGAATCAGCACCGATCGTGTTATCTTCTTGTACCAATGACGCTATGTAATTGACTACACGCCATTGGCACAGAGGCTGAATTTTGGGTGTAATGTGTTCCGAGGTTTTTCTGAGACGTTCTTCGTTCATGGAGGATATCGTTGGTTCCTCAGTTGGCTTCCGGCGATTTAATCGATCTAGAGACTGCTTGCGAACAGGAATGGTGCTTGTACCAAAACATTCATCGGTAAAAATTACGATGTTAGTTGATCAGGTATATAAAAAGCATAAAAAGTTATTGAATAAAGTTATGAAAACGAAAATATTAGCAAATTTTATAATACGAAAACTTCTTATAGAACAAAAAAATGACTGTTCTATTCAAGTACAGACATGGTTGTCCATTTCTCCCCGAGCGGCTTGAAAAGTGCAACTCAGTGAACTTTTCGTTCTGAAACACTTGCCCTGCTCTGTTAAGACGCCGGGCGTACACCCAATCAAAGAGCAGAGAACGCTTCGCCAGGGTGAGAGCAAGAGAAAAAAAATCATCACATTAAGTGTAGGCGTGTAGGGGAGCAGCGCTAAAGCAATTCAGTAGGCTTGGTTCTTTCCCAACCAAAAAAGGAAAAAGAAGAAGCAATATCATTTCGTGCTGTTTGTTTGCCTACTGTGGTAGGAAAAGAAGGAAAAAATGCACTTTAGTTGTGTGTTTCGGGATTTCTCCTGCTCACACAGTATTGTTGCCATTGGGGCACCGGTTTTGCTCGGCACTTGGCTTTGGCTGTACTCGGAAACGAGTGTAGAGCATTTCGGAATGAAGTGTGGTGCTCTACAAATCGTAGAAGATAACGGTGCGATTTACACGGCGCACTGTCGGGTATGAGAAGTGCAGACCAACCATGAGTACAGATACTCAAATTCCAGCCTCTAAAAACTGTTAGGAGACATTCATCGAATTAATTTTTAATACATTTCCTGAGACAGTCATCTGAAAGCTGAACTTACACCTTCGGTAATAGTTAATTTCATTATTCACCAATTTTGTTTGATTAATTTTTAATAATAAAATATTAAATTGATTCACAATTTACATCGGCATCGTAGGAAGAACTGTTATCATCTGAAAAAAGAAAAACAATGGTTGAATTTTCAAAACTTACACATCTGTTGACGTAGTTTTTCGAAAACTGTTTTAATTTGTCTGATATTGTGAAACTCAGATCATTAATATTTATTAGTGAACCTGTATATAAGAGAAGTGACATCTGAAACACAAAATTCCAATCGAGCAAAAGAACTGTCAAAATCGATTCCAATCGATCCGAGCATTTTGTCGCAGAGCTTTTACCTTTCTTATTGAAAACTCAACCAAGGAAGGTATTGCGATTGTTGTTATAGTTCAAACAGATAATTTTTAGCTGGTCATATGAATTTATAATCATAAAGGTGTAATTTTTTTTAATGCTTTGGTGAATCGTGTTTCTAGTTAAAAAACTAACTGATTATTAACGAAATTCAAGTCATTCATACCGTTTATCGCGATCCTTCGGACATCGAGTTCAATGTCGTTTTGTTGCATTGAAGGAACATTCACTTTAGAGCTTGAACATCGAGCCAGAAAACAGTGCTGGGAATTTTTTTGTCCAAGATTTCGGCGATGTTGCCACATATTTCATTTTAAGAGGGATCAGATGTCGCTTCTCTTATATGAAGGTTCACTAATATTTATAAGTATATTATATAAAAAAAAAACAAAAAAATAAAGAAATTTTGAATGGTTCAATGGTTCTAACTCTGAAACACTGGTACTGTATGCAACGACGTGTTTTTTTCTGGGCCATGCAAATAACTCCTGCAAGTGTCTGAGCAGTTCCTGCTTCTAGAAGCCCAGATTCTTCAACGAAGAAACCAACCCTTCCGCTTGTCAGACATCTGCTTTCAATCCTAACCGATTATCAGTGCTAATAATATTTTTGTTCCGTGATTCTCAAACGTACGTGGTTCGCTGATTAGAGAACTGAATTTGGTTCCCCAGTCACGAATCGATTCCAGCCCTTTTTTAAGCGAACATCATTGGAATTGGACCATGATCGATTAACCGATGATTTTAGCTCAGAAGACATGTGAGTGGCCAGGAAATAAAAAGTTCGGGCATCCACGGAAGTTCCTCTAGAATAAAATCAGATATACTTAAACCGCCAGGTGTCCTGATTTTTCAACTGAGAATCGCAAAAAGTGTGGCGTAGCATATCGCAAAGGCGGAAAGTAAAATGATTACTTTTTGAATAAATATTAATTATTAACAGTGCAAATTCTTACAACTCTCAAAACATTATCCAAACCTTTACACATCGTGATTTTGATATGACAATTGATCTAGCGCAAAGTTTAAAAAAAGGAAAGAATCAAAATTGAATGTTATCAGACTCAAAAACGTTTTAGGTCAAGCATTGACCAAATGACTAATTTATTATGACTTCATAAATATCTAAAGAAAAATATTGAATAAGCGCTGCCGAATTTGGGTTATGATTTTCCATTAGTGCAAGTGGGATGCAGCTAAAATTCCTTGCACCTATGACAAATCTCGGGTCTTTCTTAAGCAGAGAAAGAATAACTTTTTTTTTTTTTTTTATTGTAGCGGCCCACCACACTCCCCCACACCAAAAGGCTCAATTGAGCCCCCTGGTAATGGACGCTACTGTTCTCAGCATGTCTGGCAGCAATGATAATAAAAGTTAACGCGAGCAAATTTTAATCATGCTGAGAACACAAAATTGTTTAATGTCGTGCGAGGAAATGTATTATTTAACTAAATTGACTACAATATGAATCTCAATGGAAAATAATTTCCTTTGAAGAGATTCATTATACTATATTTACTATTACACTAATTATATTTACTAATTTTATCAAGTTATGTTCAATAATTTAATAAGATAAAAATACAAACTACAATTTTTTAAAGAATAATAATATTAGAAATTAACGCTACAAATATGCAAAAGGTAAGCAAAACAAAGACTGGTTGATGATCGACTGTTTTAATGGTTCAATTTTTCTTTCAAAAGCTGTATCACTTTGGTTTTGAACATGGAACGATTGGTTATGTTTTTAATATCAGTTGGTAAGGTGTTGTATTTAGTAGGTCCAATAAACGAAATTCTTTTTTGCCCTAATGATGTTGTGGATCGGCTTCGTTGCAAGAAATCTGACTGGCGAGTGTTATGAGTTCGCAACCCCGTAGTAAAATGGAGGTTTTGAATATTTTCAGTTGAGTGTAGATTATCATAGATATATATATAACAGTTTGCAAATCACAGAGTTCAGATATTGGAAGAACGTTATGCGTTCTTAAAGAGTATAGCTGAAAGGTAGGGAATAACAAAGGGAGTTTTAAGATGTTTTTCAAGCATCTATTCTGGAGCGTTTGAAGTTTCTGTAAGTGAGACAAAGAAGCTCTTCCCCATATCATAACAAGGTAGTTCAAATGAGAGTGAATAAACGCAAAATAAAATTTAAAGAGAACATGTTGGGGAACAAAATTTCTCAGTTCCCAAAGAACACCGCAAAGAGGAGTAATTTTTTTTTCCAGGTGTTCAATTTGACGATTCCATGAAAGAGTTTCATCTAAGTAAATTCCTAAGTATTTGAAACAACTAACTCTCTCAATCGTATTACCATTCATAGCTGGGTCATTAGTACGAGGTAGTTTTTTATGTGAAGAACGAAACAACATGTATTTGGTTTTTGTATAATTAAGTGAAAGTAGGTTTGAATTGAAATATTTTGAAAGCAGTTTTAGGTCGTCTTCAATGTGCTGAATTATAATATCAGGTGAAGTTTCTGAATAAAAAATTGCTGTATCATCGGCAAATAAACGTGCTGTGCCTTTAAGTTGAAGGTTACATAAATCATTTACATATAAGAGGAAAAGTAATGGCCCGATATTACTCCCTTGTGGTACACCGATATCAATATTTCTTAATTCGCTTCTTGTATTTTCAATAGCCACAAACTGCTTGCGATCTTCTAGGTAGCTACGAAGGATATTATTTGCTGTTCCTCTTATCCCGTATTTATGCAATTTGGACAATAATATGTCATGATTTAGAGTGTCGAAAGCTTTTTTGAGATCCAAAAACAATGCCCCAACAACATTTTTTGACTCTATTTTACATATGATAGATTCCACTAATTCTGAGATGGCAATTTGAGTGCTCGAGCCTGATCTAAACCCATATTGCAGTTTATAGAGTATATTGTTCTGATTTAGAAAGTCTACAATCCTATTAACAAGAAGCTTCTCGAACACTTTACTAAAAACGCTTAAGGTCGAGATAGGACGATAGTTATTGACGTCAAGCGAATCGCCAGCCTTAAAAACAGGGATAATTTTCGCAATTTTTAGACAGTTCGGGAAAACTCCTGACTCTAATATTTGGTTAAAATATTGTGTGAGTATGTACGAGAATGTTTCATGGTTGTTTTTTAGGACATTAACAGGGAAGCCATCTGGTCCATGACCCTTTTTATTTTTAAGTGAAAAAATAACTAATCGAACCTCGTTTACATTAGCGGGTCGTAAGAAGATTGTATTTTCTACCTGTGCGATATGAGACAAATGATCATTTTCAGTGTCTATTGGAATCTCTTTAGCCAGGTTCTTTCCAATTGTGGAAAAGTGTTTGTTAAATTTCTCACAAATCTGTGTACTATTGGTTATAACACCTCTTTCATCTGAAAGGTTGATTGAGGAAGTCGTTTTAGATTTACCTAAGAGCGTATTTATGTTTTTCCAGAGCTTAGAATGCGGAGAATTATTTAATAAGCGCTCGTAATAGAGCCTTTTACATTCTTGTTTTTTTGCACTCACTTTTTTATTTAAATGAATTAACATCTCTTTCAAATTGTTATCATTAGGATGCTTTTTTGATCGTTTTAAATAATTATCTTTTATTTTGATGAGTGTCCACAGGTCAAATGTCATCCACGGACAGCAATTACCTTTAAGTTTTACCCTTTTATTAAGTGTACGAGTAGAAACTTTCACAAAGCGATTGTAAGTTGATGTGATTTCTTGTAGGCCTTCATCAACACTTTCTGGTAGTTGAATACTGTTTAAATAATTCACAAATAAGCTGTTTAGTTTAGCGTAGTCAACTATCTCTTTTCTTAGAATTGTTACATTTTTATCACCTAATAAATTGAAGGACGTGAGTATTTGTAGATGGTCACTAACATCAGAAAAGATTGTATCATTTTTCAATCGATCTAAGTCAATTTGCTTCGATATTACGTGATCTAGAATATTCCGAGTTGTTGGCCTAGTAGGAAATGTGTTTGTACAAGCGTATCCAAAAGATTCTAAGATAGATCTATATTTTGCTACGGTATTCAAATTAACCAGATTCACAGGAACGTTTAAATCACCTACAATAAAGCAGGAGTGATTATCAGCAACAGACGTTAGAAGAGATTCAATTTGATCACAAAATTTGTTAAACGAAAATGCAGGGGGTCTATATACGCCATGAACACAAATTACTTGACCACTTGTACAGATTTCGACACTTATTCGGTGAAAGCCATCAAAAGTTATATTTTCAGTAGTTTTAAAATTCAAATTTGTTTTTATATACATAGCTAGGCCTCCATATGGTTGATCACGGCAAGAGAAAATAGATGTATATCCCGGAATGTTGTAAATACAACAGTTATCTTTACCAAGCCAAGTTTTCACAAATAACAATAACATCGATACAAACATTAAAATGATCAATAGTTTGTAATATGCAATCAAATTTATCTAAATTATTCATACTACGTACATTCCATTGCAAAATTCTAAAGGATCTTGAATCATTATTAAAACTACTTAAATTAAAATCTTCTACATTTTCGTGGTATCTATTAATTAAACTATCCATTGAATAAAATATATAAAAGTTTCAAACAGTTGTAGATTTAAGATCTTATTTTGATCGTGGATCAGCATTGTTCCTTTTTCGTTTGGGTGAAGGACTTTCATTTGGAATCGTAGATGTGTTATTTCCTTGCTGAGTGACATGCATGCTCATATAACGATTCATTTCGAGTTTAGTTTTAATTATATCAGGTTTTGAATTTTCTGTTTGTTTGACCAGAATGGCACCATTTCTTCCGGGCCAGATGTATTTGGCTCCAATTAAATCTTGATATTCGCGCAATTCAGTTAGAATTTCCATAGATGAGGGCGTCAATTCATCCCTTATTGTGACGTTAAGCGCTTTACCATCAACTACTAATAAAGGATCTATTGAAGAAGAGGCAAGTTTCCCAAAAATTTTTTTTTTACTAAAAATTTCTTCTTTTATGACAGTATCTTTTAATAAAACTTTGATCGGTGGACACTTTTCATTGGGTTTGTTCGAGGATATTAACCTAACAGCGTTTAAAATGGACTCAGTTTTAAGCTCGTAGCCAAAAGTGCCACATGTTTTGCGTACAAGTTCTTGTGTATTTTCTCCATTTTTGTATGGCATTCCGAAGATCATGAAGTTTTTAGAAACAGCTTTTAACTAACTTTTCGATTAACATTCGCCCATTACGACATCCACGATAAAATCTGCCAGCACAGATTTTAGACTTTTGTCATAGCATAAGCATTGAGAATTTCCGCCAGCACTTAACGAGTAAACAAGCAAACTAAATATTCATAATCAAATATTTGCTCCTTTTAGTTTCTTTAAATCGAATTCCACTAAACTCACTTTATCTATGTCTTCATTTTCAGTTTTAACAACATTTTTTTGTATTTCGTGTGCTAGGGTATTGGCAAATAAGTACGTAAATATGTTGATCAAAGTAAAGCCACAAATTATGAATATGTCATACAAAACGGCAAATATAAATAAGCGGAAGCATAATAAACATTAAAAAAATTAGCTAAGAGACGAAAATTAGATATTTATAAGTTTATAAAAAAATGAAAATTCAAAAATGAAGTTACAAAAAAGATTATCAATAATTATTCTCAGTTATATTTCAATAGTTTTCAATGACATATGTTTAAGACTATCATTTATTTGTAATAGTAAAGATTTAAGAAATAACAAAAATGTTTCATTTCAAAACCAACATACATGCCATTCGGAGCTGAGCGGATGCATTTTATCTTATTTCGAAAGAGTTTTTTTAATTTCAGTATAATTGGTTTAAATTAGGGAGTCGTTAAGATACCACGTGGACAGAAAAATGAGATTTTTGACCCCCTTCTCCCCCTTCGTGGACAAGCGTGGACATTTGGCTAATCCCTACCCCCCTCCCCGGATGTCCACGTGGACACATTTGAAAAAGTTTTTATTTTAAATACCTTTAATTTGACAGTTAGAAATCACCACTTTTTGCCATTTTGTTATAGGAATGGCTGATTTTGAAAAATCGAATAAGAATTTCAGGATATTAAAAAAATTAAAAATTTTGAATTTCTAAATTAACATATTTATCACTTGCTTTCAAGTACCGTAAAACGGGGTAACTTTGATCACCGGGGTAACTTTGACCATCAATAAACTTTTCCACATTATCACCAATAACTTAGTCTATAGGTTGAATTTTTGAAAACTGTTTTCTACGTTTGAAAGCCTATTGATTGAGTATCAAATAGACAAAATTTGGATTGTATTTGTAATTGTTTTCTGTTAGTTAAATTGTATTTTCTAAATCTTAAAATATCTATTTTTCTAAGGCTCGCAAGCAAACAGTTCTCCTAATGATACCAAAAAGAATTTAGAAGCAAATGGGTGGTTAAATGTGAAAGAACAAGTTTCAATCTTTGTATATGTATAGTTATAGTGCTATTTTTATAGTCATTTAATGATAAATTTTTGATATTTAAGAAGTAAGGACATTTTCCAAGAGTAAGCCCTTATTGGATAAATGGATATGAATCTTATTAAATGATTTACTTAGAAGAAAAAAATTACATAAAAATAGTGGGAGGGCCTAGGAGAATGTGTGAAAGTAAGATTTCATTTGTATTTTGAAGCTAAAACTATTTAGAAATTATTATAATTTTTGCCCCTAGATGTATGCAGCATCATTGTTTTTTCGATTGTAAATGTTTTAAAACGAAAACGATAAAAAGCAAGGTAAAATTGATAAATTATAATTTGTGAAAAATTATGAAGATGTTTTGTATCCTTTATGATCAATAAAACTCGTTAAAACCGTCAAAATGGAGACTGATCAATGTAACCCCAAAGCATCAATTCCTGAACAGCGACGAAATCGATTTTTAAATCAAATTTAAAGTGGTCCAAAAAATTTCTGCAACCATGTTTTACGTTCATAGGAGTCCAGTACTGGTTTTGAAAATATGAAACATGCCACATTCCCCTCAACAGAAAAAATTTTCGAAATATATTTAAAAAAGTGATCAATATTACCCCGGATTACGGTAGCTACTTATTGTTTAAACTCAAACTGGAAAGGTATGCCATTTTAAGATTTCGATTAAAACATCTTAATATTTAGTCACCTTTAGAAAATATTTTGAAAGTAAGTATGTCCACGTGGAGATGACCCAAACCCCTACCCCCCTCTCCGTGGACAAGCGTGGACAATTCCATACCCCCTCCCCTCCCCCTAAGTTGTCCACGTGGTATGTGAACGACCCCTAGGAATAGCAAAACAATTCTGTTGCACACTTTTGTCTCTATAAATAAAAAAAATACAGAATATCATTTTGTGCCATTTCAAAATGTTAATCTGGAGCTGTCGAAATGCTGATCAAGGATGCCGTCCGAACATATTTTCATTACTTTTTGTTGAGTTTAGGTACACTTTAAAAAAATTAAATTCCGCTCATTTGAGAAATGTGATTTGATGTCAGAATTTAAAATCTTTCTCGCCGCCAGCTAAATCCTCGAAACCAACTGGGCATATAGTGCTCGTTCTCTGGGCCTAGATTTATAAAAAATTCATAACAAAAATATTCACCTTAGTAAGAAATTGTGCAAGGAGAGTGGATGATTGGGAATATCTTGTTTTAATTGTAATAATTTTTGTTCTTTATTGATTTCTTGTTTTTATACAATCAGTCATGAAGCGCTTATCTGTTTTTTTTTTTTCATATTTTTGGCCAACCAACTGCGATATCTTCGGTCAACAGATGTCGCAGAAGTTTTACTTTGGAAGCTGTTTCTTAATCCATCCCAGGTATTCCAAGTGAATCAAAGAGGAAACTGCTGATTTTAATGTTGATGTTTTTCGAGCCTTATCATTGATGGAGTTTATAGTGTCTGCAGCCATAATGGATGGCTGGCTGAAAAACTTGTGCATGCAACAAAATCATATAATAAAAATTCGTGAGATTTCGTCAGATGTGAATTTGTACGAAAAAACAGTGCGGTTTAAGAGCTACTATTTAGGGATAATCGGAGCGCTGGATAGAAAATATGACTGCGTTTGACTGGGAAAAAATGACTGCAGGTATGTTTAAGTAATAAAGAAATTGACGAAATGTTTTACTTCACTAAATTCTGCAGTGTCTTGACCATTTTCCGGTCCTACTATGACAACTTATCATTGTTTCTGCTTTTGTGCATATTTAAGGCAAAGGTTATGATATAATATTTTTCGAATCAATATTTGTTTCCTTTCACAAAGATATTGGTCGTGATCCATTAGCGGGTCATGCACGAATCCTAACATCAAATAAGTAGGGTAATTAAAATTAATTGCTGAGATCTATATTTTGTTCAGAATTATTAACAAGTATTATATGGTAATATTTTCTTCAATTCCTTTTTATTTGTTAGTTGATTCACTAAAATTTTTATGGTGCAAGAAAAGAAATAAACAATTCCAATTATTATTACTGGCATCCCTGATCGAGTCGAGTCCGGAATACACGCTATTCACAAGTTAGACGAATTTCTCAAATTAGTGCTTCCATTTTATCCGCTAGAGGATGCTGATGGTGTCGCCTTCTCACTGTATGAGGAAAACAAGTGTGGTGAATATTAGTCTCTAAACAACCGGTCTTATTCATTTTTTTTTTAAAAGACATACACCGTCTTAGCCGATTTAGGCTTTACAGACTGAATAAATGACGTGGACAACTTAAGATTAACATTTAACACCCAGTACCGAGATGGGAATCGAACCCATGCCATCAGTGGACCAGCGATTACCGTCTTACCACGCTAACCACTCGACCACCGAAACGTGGCAGAGGTTTCCGTGTCAGTTGGCTCAATTAGGCTGGGATATATTTTTATGTTTAGTTTAACCCTTCGTTTCATAATGTAACTAATTTGCAACAATTAATACACAACTGTTCAAAATGATTTTTAAGGGAAAGTAAAAAATCATGAAATGAAGGGTTAAATATCACATTTTTCTCAGTTCTTCATAAATTTGCTCAAAATATGTTATTTTAAACCACTTTTGTATTTTATAATATGCATTAACCAATTGCTTTAATCGGTCATCATTCGCAGCATTAGACTCGCGTTTGTCAGTCCAAAGAAAAAATACTTTCGATAGAAAACGGGAATGCAGTTTTTTGTTCGCACGAACGATGTTCGAATTCCATCTTTTGTTCAAAGTTGATAAGCATATTATTTGAAGAGTATACACTTGAGATACAAGTGTGTTATCATATATTAGAAAAGTAAGGTAGATTTTCTCTTCCCTTTTTTCAATATCTTTTTATTCACTTAGATTGTAACGAATAACAATTTTGGCTTTTAGAATAGGATATTAAGATGCTCAAAAAAAGATCACACTAGTCAAAAGTGTCTCCCGATCATATCCTTTAACCCAACCCTCCAAACCAAAATTACTTTGCTAGGATGCAGAGGTGACCTCGGTCCTAAAGCACAACATTGTTCTTTCATCCCTTCTCTTTTTTCAAAACTATCTATTGACTACTAGGACGTGGCCGGCGCCGTTATTGATGTTTAAAGAGAGAGCATCAGATTTGAGCATTGTGAATGTGTTGCCAATCCCAGGCTCCGTTCATTTGACCTCTGAACAAAACTGATGGCCTCGGTCAATCACGGAGTAGCAACCATTGGCGATGTGGAACTAGTTCTACGGAGCCACGCCAGCGGTCATGGAATTCGAAATGCATTGGATTTGATATAACTGTCATAATGATAAAATAAAACTTGAATAAAAATACGTAAAATAAGTAATAAATCAATTATGATCTATTACTTAAAACTATGAACAAAGCATTTCGGGTTCAATGATTAAAGGTGGATGTGAGTAGTCAATCAAGCTAAGCTAAGCTAAGCTAAGCGTACGAACGATGTTCGAAAGATCGAACGGTTCTCATTCGTTCGAACGAAAACAAGAATGCCAAATTTCAATACTTTCGAACGAATGCCATTCGATCGAAAACAAGAATAAGGGTGTATTCCTCTTTCTTTAAACGGCAAAAGTGTGAACATTTTCAGAAAATCACATTTTTTTTACAAAACTATGCACTGATACATTTTAATGTAAGACAGAGTATTTGGATTTTCGGCATAGCTAAAAGTAAATAGCTAAAATCGAAATTTTATGACATTTTTTTTTGTGTGATCTTTTGCTTGTGCGATTTGAATATAAGAGCTCGTTTAAATTGACTTGTCATCACAAAAATATTAACACCCTTATTCTTGTTTTCGATCGAATGGCATTCGTTCGAAAGTTTTGCAATTTTGCATTCTTGTTTTCGTTCGAACGAATGAGAACCGTTCGATCTTTCGAACATCGTTCGTACGAACAAAAAACTGCATTCCCGTTTTCGATCGAAAGTATTTTTTGTATGGACTGACAAACGCGAGTCTAATGCTGCGAATGATAACCGTTTAAAGCAAATTGGTGGAATTTAATGCAGGTTATAAAATACAAAAGTGGTTCAAAATAACATATTTTGTGCAAATTTGAGAAGAAATGAGAAAAATATGATACTTAAACTAAACGTAAAAATAGATCCAGGCCTAATTGAGCCAACTGACACGGAAACCTCTGCCAATGAATATGACCGGTTGTAGAGTCGAAAGGTGTTTAAAAATTTCAATTTTGTCGAGATCAATGTTACAAATGGATATCTTTAATTTAAAAATAACAAAATTTTTAGGATACAAACTCATTTTTATTTAAATAATTTTCAATTTTTGTCGATTTTTTCTACGCGAGTTCCGATCTCCTACGACGGGGCAACTTTCCAGCAGCAACAGCGATAGCAATAACCCCGCCGGCTGTTATCGGCTCCGATTTGTCAAACTTCTGGAAATCAAGAAATAGCCTGCTGATGCTGCTGCCGGAGGTTTTCTGGGTGGGCCTGATCCGCTCGAGCATGATTTGCTATTTTTTCCTTGTCTCTGGGCCGTTTACGAGGTTCCTGTTTCCCGATTCGATAATAAAAACTTCACAAATTCACAATAAGACAGGTTGTTTACTTTTGTTGGCACACGAGAAATGTCATTTTGATACAGCAGGGCTGCTTAGAAATTTCGAAGTTCATCTGGTAACACCAACATCGAACGTATCGCATTCGAACGAAAACAAGAATAGCTTTTTCGAATTCGTTCGAAAGTATCCGTTCGAACGAACGACAGATACGCCGTAAACAAGAATAAGGGTGTAAGTCTTTTAGATCATTCATCAAATCTTAAACATAAGTACAAGAAAATATCGAATTGCTTGCTTTCTACAAAGAGAGACGACGATGAAAATTGGTTTTTAATGCTCATTATCAATGATTCGGATAAAAAAAAATTAATTCAAAAAGAGTTTCCGATGAACCCAAAGAATCAGTGTTTTATCTTATGCACTTTACAAAAGATTCAAATGACGAACGTCGGAGCAATAAATAATTTTGATTGTCATTCTATATAAAACTGCCAAATTTTCAAAGCTAAAGCTTTGCTTTACTCTCAAACTTTTCTCTACATCCGTAAAAAGGCATATCCATCACTGAAATAACTGGAACACCATTAGTTTTACCGTCGCATCCGAATTGTTTTCGTCCATTTCTTAGACGTTTCCTCTTTCTGGAACCTTTTTCAAACATGGGTTTCTGTAAGTCTATGATCCCTTGGATCTTTTCTTTGCTTCCAGGATTGTCTATCTCACTTCTGAAACCGCAGGGTGTCGATATTAAAAACCAAGTTCGGTTTCACAACTTCAGTGCTTAACGTTTAGAAAGTATCTGACAGAATTACAATTTTTAATCATGGCATACTAGTTATGGTAATCTATGCTAACTACCCGATCAGAAAAGAAAAACAAAATTATATCAAGATGAGATTTCGAAAACAAACAGACACGACTGTTTGGATATCTTTTCACCAAAATTCACACAAATGTGTGCCTAAGGTTTTCTATTGTTGTTTTTCAGATCCGGCAAAAACGTCTAATTTCCATCTCTCTAACCTATTCTTTTTTCTATTTTCAGGTACATAATCAATCTTTCCTGACACCAACGCAAGTATTAAGTGTACATTACCCTTTTCTACATGTTTATATTTGCCGTTCGTGATATGGAGTCATTTGAAAGCTCTGAAAAGAGTTTGCATGTTTTTATTTTAGATTTTTCCATCAACATTGATTTTGATCAGCGAGAACTAAAATTACCTCGCTGTATCAGGGTATGACAATTCGCCTGAAAATTAAAATTTATGTATCTAAAAATAGTAAAACTATGGCTACTTCAACTCTTCAAGTCGTATATGAAAATATAAGCTCGATCCTGCTTTCATTTATAATTGTTGCTATAATTGCACACAATTAAGTGTACTTCCAGTATAAGGTGGCTACCATACATACATACAATTAAGTGTACTTCCAGTGAAAATTGGCTTAGATTTGCCTTTTCAAGTTTATGATCTTGGGACACACCAACAAAAACTGAAGATTTGAATACATTTTAAGCGAATCTTCATCTCGGAATCATAGCAAATGGGCTTACGACGTGTGAAAAATAAAATCTTTCTTTCGCCTGCACTTATGAACATACCCCGTCCTGGCTGTGTTTCGACTACTATTCCGACCAGTTATTTGAGCTGTTGAGAAGAGATTTCAAATTTTGCAACCGAAATGACACGTCGCTGTATGATTTATGAGTAGATAAACTATAAATAAAATAAATCTAGGATGTGTTGCTCTTCTTAACGTGAATCTCCCCTAAGTGTTGACGCCTCTACATAATAAAATATATTTTCTCGTGGAATCGCAATGAATTTGAAAAGCAGAAACCAAAATTCAGAATTTAACCGTTTAGTTTTAGAGACACGAAAGCCACAACCGTGGTAAAATGTCTATAATAAATTTAAAAAAAAAGAATTTTACCCTAATTAACAGTTTATATTACGTACCCCAAATAATATAGCTCAGTTGGCAAGTCTGTTGTCTCCTGAGCCGATGTCCGCGAGTTCGAGCCCAAGAGTAAACATCGAACACAGTTGTACCGGATGAGTTTTTCAATAACCATCCGCCAACTGCTACGTTGCACTATGGGGTTTGAGGCGACAAAAAGTCAAAAATTAACTTCATCGTTATGATATTTGTCATATACCAGTTTGTAGCTTCATATTTAACTAAGATATCCTCAATTTTTCAGATCATTATCATAAGCACTTATCGTTTCACAGACATCAGACTAAGAAAATTTTGAAAAATATACTTTAGAACCAATAATATTCAAATAAATTTTTCTCCTTTAAATGAAATGCTATACCAATTCCCAATACATCGTTAGAAAGCTTATTTTCTAAGGTTCTTTTGAAAATATTTTTCATTTTTACACGGTTAATAAAAAAGTGTTAAAAATGAGTAATTTTATGATTTACTCAAAAGGTTTAAACATTTTGGTTTCTAAGAAAAAAGCCTCACGTTTCCCAAAACTTTTTTTGACTTTTTAACATAGCTAAGGGTCTAATAATTCGAATGCAAGAAAAAATAGTTTCATATATTTGCATTCTTCAAAGTAATAATAAAAACAAAAAATGAGCAATTTTTAACCATTTTGGAAAAATAGTTTGTTTTATGTTAAAAATCATTAAGCAAACGTTGTTCACAACGTGCAGGAAGATGATTGTAATTGATTGTGACCAAAAGTTACGATAGAATTTTGATATCTGTAGAAATAACTGAGATTTTTTAAAAACTACTTATTTCTCAAAAATTATAAAATTTTAATTCTGCATTTTTTGCGTGTACTCTTTTATTCTTCAAACAACACTGAATAATCTTGAACAAAAATACCCTGAGTGGTTTTGCTTTAATCTCTCAAATATTTTTTTGTGAACACAGAACTTG